>NW_019385375.1:219989-265981 GCF_000671375.1 Centruroides sculpturatus
AATGTATTACTTGGCTTTAATTTGAGTATGTTTTTCGCGTTGGAACGAATTATTTGGTTTTACATGTAATCGTATGGGAAAAGATGATCCACCTTACGACATTTTCATGATACGATCTCAGTTTCGGAACGGATTAATTTCGTATCCTGAGGTACCACTGTAGTTTTATACTCTATCAAGCTATCTCAGCATGCATCAACACATGCGCCGGTATTTAAAGATAAATTTGGAACATTATATAAAAAATTATTTGCAGTGTATACCTGATTCTAAATATACCATGAAAAATTCATATCAACTGATCTCAAGATTAATGTTGCCGCAGCCCAACACGGGTATCACAAACATATACATAGGCTAATACAACATCAGCAACGTATATATGCGAGAAAGGCACAGGAATCGGACCAAGTCGAGGACGGCCTTCTTGAAGAAATAGAACGTATCGCCATCACATACAATCCGTACTTAAAATTTCTATACGTTAAGCTTGCCACCAAACGTCAGCTACGTCTCGCATTTAGGAGATGTCCCACCATTTTCAACCTCTTACGTAATGGAAAGGACCCTCCCAACCCCATCAGACGCCCTGGCATCTATAGTATCCCCGTGAAGGACAACAGATGCGATAGGAACCTGATTTATATAGGCTCCACTAAACGATCTTTGGGAGTCAGAATACAAGAGCATCTAGCCGATATTCCGCACGGAAGAACTTCCACGGCCCTCGCTACGTATGTAATCGATCCAGATATAGTAGCGAACTTCTCCCAGGCCATTCTCCTCCACGATTCGTCTCTTATTGAACACCTCAAATGGCTAGAGGCTATGCATATATTTATATCCTCAACCACCAACACGTGCATAAATTTTAAAGAGGAGATGCTGTTATCAATGGCCTGGCAGGAGTTAATTCACAACACGCTCCAATTCACCCATCAAACTCTAACGGGCGAACTAATCGCGCATGCGCGACTTGGATCGTGTGAATCCATTCGAACCTACAATTCGAACTCAAGCTTTAAACGACATGATCGAACGGATTTCTACTTCTAACGGATATCGAACGTCCTTTTAGAAACTGATTGGAACCTGAAGCAGAGCCCAGAAGGGTTTCGAAAACGTTTGTTTACCGATGTTTTGCATCATCACACCGTAAATGGTTCAGGTGTGTAAAATTTTTTAATAACCTTACTATTATTACATATTTTTTCGTTCTTACGAAACAGCAATGTTTCATTTTGTCTTGTAATTGTGACATCTAAATAATTAATTTCATAGTTTCTTTCTTCTTCATAGGTAAATTTGTTGTTATTATTTAAACTATTTGCATAAATCTTGATATTTTCGGCTGTGGTGTCATTTCAGTCGTACAAAATGAATATGTCATCCACATATCTAGTATAAAAAACAATACCTTGAAACTGGAAGATTTTTTCATCTAATAATGCCATACAAATGTCTGCAAGTTTTGGGCCGACCACTGATCCCATCGCTATTCCATCTCTTTGAGATAATGTTATGTAAAGATTTCAAAATAATTATTTTTAAAAGTAAACTGTATAAATTCTAAAATGTGGCAAGGTAAATTATATTTACTTAAACTTTCTGTGATAAATTTCCAGTTTATTGAAGAATACATAGATTTTACACCAAAACTTAGGAATCTATAAGATTTCTTACTTTGACCACGCATTAATCTTGAGATCAGTTGATCTGCATTTTTATCGTATATTTGGAATCAAGTATACACTGCAAATAATTTTTTTATATAATGTTCCAAATTATATAATACTGAGTATTTAAATTTTACTAATGGTCTAAAAATCTGTCCCACCTTGTGGGTTTTAAGTCTAATATTAAGTTGTGGGATACGTACATTATTAAAATTTACTATCTTCTTAAAATCTTGACTTGTAAACTCTTTTCTATATGTTTTCATTAATTTAATTAATTTCTTTTTAATATCTTCCATTGGATCACTGGGTAAAACTTCATGTTCATCTGTAGCTACTATTTGTTTTTTCTTTTGTTGTAAGTCTGAATTTTTAATAATTATATGTGCATGAGATTTATCTGCTTTTATAATAGAAATTTGTTTATTTTTAAAAAACATAATTAATCTATTTGTTTTTTATTATTTTAATTGCCTTTTTATCTAATATATAATTTTTGTACGCACCTTTTCCTTTATATTTTTGAAGATCTCTACTTAAATTTTTTCTTAACTGATTTTTATCTTCTTGTTTTCCTGAGATTCGTTGGATAACACTTTCTATTTCGGCCACAACTTCAGTTGTTTTTGTAAATATAGGTAAATTCATATTACTTCCATATGATAATAAACGTAGATAATCTTCTTGTACTTCAACGTCTGTTAAATTTATAATTAATTTTTTAAACCATTCTTCTTTCTTTGCAGTTAAAGGGTAATCAAATTTTTAATTTAATTATCTGTTATAACAATATATCTGTTAATAATATATCCGTTTAATTAACAAAGAAAATGAGAAACAATCCTTTAGAAGTAGCAGGAGTCGTATACAGGCTGATGTGTACATGTACAGAACGAAAATATTGTATTGGAGAAACAGGAAGAAAACTTGAAATGAGACTGAAACAGCATGAGGCGGCAATCTGCAGTATAACAAACTGTATTATTGACCGAAATATTAAAATATTGTACAAAGTAAAAAATCTTGTAAAAAGACGTGTTATAGAACATTACTGTATCAAAGGATATGTAAATTGTATTAATTTAAATACCGGCGCATGTGTTGATGCATGCTGTAATAGCTTGATAGAGTATAAAAGTATTGGCAATGTAAGATTGTAACGTCCACTGATGAGGCTGATAAGCGAAATATATATAGATAAAAAAGAAAAATAAAGTGAGAAATACTAAATAAGTTTCTAGTCCATCTCTATTTTTAATTCCATCGAAATCGGATTTAAAAAAGTGAATTTCATTTATTTCTTAAAAGATTTCTTTAAAGAAAATTTTTTTAAAATTTATTATTTTAATATTTAGAATAACCGGTCCCATTGTTTTATTATTTATTTACTAATTATTAGTGGTTGTCATGTATTTTTTGCTTATTGTTTAGCCTGTCAACAATGAATACTTCACTCCAAATGAAAATTTTAACAAAAATGAAATGAACATCCAAAGTAAGTAACATGTTACTTAGTTCGAACTTTTTATATTAGTACTAGCTGCAAAGACCCGCTTCGCTGGGTTTTTATTTGTGGGCAAAAAGTAACGATAGTGAAGATTAAGATAATTACATTATAGCAAATCTTACCCGTTTTCACAAAATGCAAGAATTAGGTCTCCCGTTTCCAGACGTTTCCAGAGAATTTTTACATGAGCATAAAAATATGTTCGATTTCCCGCAAAAGCGCAAAAAACCGCCTGTAAATCTTGCATGCCGCTTTATATTAACACTTCCTGGTCCCGATTCTATTTCTGAACGTCTCCTGTTCACGTCCAGTCAAACGAACTATTTTCAACGTTTCTGGAACGTTTACGATCGTTCTATAATCGAACCAATATTCGAATTTTATGTTCGAATTTAATTCAAATATTGTTCGAACAAATTCGAACAAAACATTCGAAATAGAAAGCCACTTTCAACCACTTTCAGCCTCATATCTCCCGCACCCTTATAGCTATCGAGACGCAACGAATGGAGACTTGGGGCTACCACCACATACAAACACCATTCACGTGCGATGTGTACTTTTGGCGAAAAAGTGAAATATAGGAACACACACGTCCATTTATGTATATATATATATAGATTATTCAGAGGGCAGCTGAAGAACTGCATTCAAGATTCAAGTGTTAAACATTTAACTCGAATTAGATATTTCAAAATTACACGTAACCTCATACAACATCTTAATATAACTTTTGTAGTTAATAAAAATGTTTTGGGATGATCAGAATTACTAAATAACAATTCTTGAATTGTGATGTAATCATTCATGTTATCTACTTTGTTCATGGATCGGCTAAAATAATAAAGAAAATGTATTGAATCGAAGTAAACGAGGTCAATATAACTTATTTAATGACTAGTAAATATTAGCAACGTGTTTCCTAACGCGTTGCTAATATTCTTGATAAACGTTGTACAGATCTACTGGACATATGCTCAAATTATTAAAAAAAAAAAAAACTAAGAATACACCAATCTTGCTTTTCTACTTAAAATACATAGACTTTTGCTGTGGTACTTTTTTTACACTAATCATTTCTTCTCCTTCTTAAAAGCGCACGATTTATTTTACGTTTCTATGATTACCACTGGAACAGACTACATAAATGTAATAAATAAAAACAGATCAAATGAAACAGTTTAATTTTTTACACTTATGTAAAAGTCCTCTAAAGAACTAAACCTGATTCAATCAGTTTATGATTGTAAAATGTAAAATGTTTTATTTTTAGTCTAAACAACAAATGATGCCTTGCTTTTAAATGAAAAACATAGGTTTACTTTACCAATTATATAACTTCAACACCAATATTTTTACATTGAAACTATGTTATGTTTATTGAAATATAAAAGGTAATTTATTATGTTATTTTTTAAACTTTCAGTTGAAGAGGAAGAGGAAATTAACGAATACAATATCCATCAGAATTCAAAAATAGAGAAACGATTTAAATATAATATTAAAACAAAAAGCTACCTTTCTTCGAGTAGAAAATGGAATAAAATTTATGATAAGATTAAAAGGAAATACTTCAAGTTTATGTTTTCATCAGATTCTAAACAAGAATTTACGTGTGAATTGTGTAAACAGACATTTACAAATAAGAGAATATTAGAAACACATCTGTTCTGTCATATCAGAAAAAAACCATTTCGCTGCACAACCTGCAATAAGAAGTTTTTGTGGCAATTTCTTCTGCGAAGACACATGGTAGAACACAAAACTGGAAATGAAAACGAAATCTCTCACATGAATTTACGTTTGCAGCTATCTGGAAATCGAGCGAAGACATCGCGAAGAAATGGTAAAAATATTAATCTCCAGAGTAAAAACGACATTTGTGGTAAGCGCGTTCGTTACGGTAAAAGCCGTTTAGAGAAACACAAGAGAATATACGAAGTTCATGCCTGCAAAATATGTGGAAAAGAATTTAAGTGGAAACGGGATTTTTTACGTCATAGAGCATGGCATGGCGAAGATCAACCTATCAAATCCGATGTTTGTAATAAAAATTTTAAAAGGAAAAAGCAACTAAAAAGCCATAAAAAAGCATACAATGATGAACGTCCTTTTAAATGGACTATTTGTAATGAAGATATTAATCGAAAACAGGAACTAAAAAGGCATCACTCAACCGATAGTGAAGAACGTCCTTTCAAATGCGATATTTGTAGTAAGGGTTTCAAATTGAAAGGGCAACTAAAAAGCCATCAAATTATTCATAATGAAGAACGTCCTTTTAAATGCGATTTTTGTAATAAGAGTTTCAAACGAAAACAAGATGTAAAAAGGCATCAAAATATTCATACTAAAGAACGTCCTTTCAAATGCGATATTTGTAATAAGTATTTTAAACAGAAACAGGAGCTAAAAATGCATCACTTAACTCATAGTGAAGAACGTTCTTTAAAATGCGATATTTGTAATAAGGATTTAAAATGGAAAGAGCTACTAAAAAGCCATCAAAATATAGTGAACAATGTCCTTTCAAATGCGATATTTGTAATAAGAGTTTTAAAAGAAAACAGGATTTAAAAACGCATCAAAATATTTATAGTGAAGAACGTCCTTTTAAATGCGATATTTGTAATAAAAGTTTCAAATGGAAAGTGCAAGTAAAACGCCATTACGAAACTCATACTGATGAACGTAACTATTTTTCTTAAGTATGTAAGAAAAGGTTTAATAAAAATGTTTGATAGCTTATAAAATCGTTCATAATAATAAATTTAACCATACTTGTGTGAGATAAGCAGCGGGTCACGGTTTAATCGCACAATTACCACTTACTCTGCACGGGCTCGTGAAGCCCGATTTCTGCGTCGTCGGATGGCAAGGAGGGCAAATCGAGTGGGGAGTGCGCCGGTAAGTTGGCAGTTGCCGGTAACAGAATAACAAGCATTTATTAATTAACACAACTAAGTTACAAAAATACTAAAGCTAAATGCGATTAAAGTATGTACACAAATTGGCGATTACGTTCATAGCTATGTCGCTGCCCTAGTTTCTAGTACAGAGAGAGAGCGCTTTTATAAAATCTACCCCTACATACCTAAATACTAAAGGGAGAGTTGGCGAACATCGTCTGTATAGAAGGGTGTGGTGTCTTCTATGTCTTTTCCGACGGGGTTACAGTCCTTGACATGGAGATCGACGAACACAAGTACTAAGAATACCTTCCGTGTGCGGACGCCCTGAGCTTCCCGTGATCTCCCCTTTTATATCTTTTTGTGCGCGAGCTGACTCTTGTTGACGATGACGGTGCATTCTTCACACTAAAATGTAAACTTCCTCAGCTAGTTGTTACAAACTCGGTGAAATTCGATATGGTTTAAATTCCTCGGGTTTTTTCCGAGGTTAATTAACCGAAAATTTAGATGTTTAAGCGGCCCGTCCAAATCCGACAAAATCCGCGCTTCACACTTGTGATATACAGTCGACCCCTTTATAACACTGTTGATTATTCCGTTTTATATGAATTCCATGTTGTACGAGTCACTTAGATTTTACAAATACGTGAGCCGTTCACAGCCCAGTACACGTATTTGTAAAAGCTAAGTGGCTCGTACAACATGGAATTCATATAAAACGAAATAATCAACAGTGTTGTAGGGGGGTCAACTGTAATGTAACAAATATTTTAAAACAAAACACTGTTTGGCGTTATGAAATATTTAATAATTGATTTTACCATACTTGTCAGGTATGTAATTAAAGTTTTTAATGCAGTTCTAGTTTAAAATGGCATATTTTTATACACAGCTATTAATACTTATATTCTTGTCATATGTGTAACAAATATTTTAAGAAAATAGGTTTTTTGGACAGCATAAAATTATTCATAGCGATACAAAGATATATGTTTGTGACATATGTAAAAAAAAAGTTATAACAATACAACTGTTTTAACCAGAAATTGTACTATTAAACATAAAAAAAGGCGAAACTTGTAAAAAAAGGAAGTATGCATGCAATATTTGTAACAAGCTATTTTAGATTAATAAAACACTAGAACGTTGGAAAATTCACATTGAAAAATGAAATACTGTATGTGTAATAAAGAATTTCAAAGTAAACGCAATTTAATCAGCAGAAAGTTCATTTTAACATAAAACCGTTTTGTGTCAGAAGTGTAATAGACTTACAAGTTAGACAATGAAGGCAATTTTCATTAAGTTTGTGAAATAAGTGTGTAACAAAGGTGTTTTTATTAAAAGTTTCTATTAACCCATCAACTCGTTCATCAGAGTCATTCGTATTTTAGAATCCGTTGTAAAATCAATTTAAAACAGAAACTAAACTGAAACTGCATTTTAAACTTACTTGTTTAGAATACACTCCAATTAGTTTATCAATGTAACATATGTTGATCAGACTTTTACGTGTGGGGAGATTTTAGAGAAGGATGAGACTATTTTTAATATTTAGATTTATTTCTAGTGTTGTGATGTTTGTAAAAAGAAATTTACCACAACAGTCGAATTCCAAACTCATCAAAGGTCTGTTCAAATGCCCAATCGTTATTTACTTATGTTTTATAATCCAGTTACAAATATCTGTAATTAGGAATAATATCAATCCAAAGGAATACATTTAAGGCAAACAATCGTGACGTCAGGTAGACATGACCCCATAAGAATTCGATGGCAGTTCCTTGTAACCGATTTTGGCACAGTTGTGCATTTTGCTTGGTTTAAATATATCATTGACTTTAAAATGGATAACATAAATGTCGTAGGAAGTTTTCAATCTCTATGTATCTTTAGTCTGTGTCTTCATTTATATATTTATAATATTCTGAAAATTCACCCTTCAAGGATGGCGGAATATTTTTAATGAGTAAATAGATATTGAAGAATTGAGAGGAGGTTCAAGTCGAGCTTGACGTTGTGATGCTGTTTTTCAGTGCTTGACAAAGCCATTTTTTCTTTATGTTGCTTAAGTCGGAGTTCACTGCTCTCTGGGGGCCTCGGTTGCTTTTACTCTTTTAGATGTAGAATTTACCTGACCAATTTTATTCTTAAGCGTAGTTCACACTGGGCGAATAGCGAAAGCGAATGCGAAAAGCGATTTTCATTCGCTTATCGAAATTGACCCTACAACCAAAAGCGAAAAGCGGATTGCGAATTTTAAGCAGCCAATCATTTGCAAGCAAGTGAAACGTCATCTCGAAAAACAAAATGGCTGCTTCCGATATCTTGTTGTTAACCACGTTTGTTTATTTATTGAGAGAAAAAGATACTAAAAAAAGAAAGCGATGTTGTGTGAAAGATATTTTAATAGACCGAGATTTTAACAACATTGTTACCATGCTAATTTGGTGCGAGAGATGAGACTGAATGACAAAGAGAATTTTTTTAGGTAGGACTGTTTATACTAATTTTTATTCTCTTTAGTAAGAAAATATATTATTAACAAAACATTTATTATAACACGTCTTAGGTTTTTTAGAATATCCAAAGAATTATTCGACGAATTGCTCTGTAGAGTAGAGCCATTGATACGTAAAAAAGACACGAATTTTCGTAAGGCCATATCTCCGAGAGAACGTTTAAAAGTCACATTAAGGTATGGAATTTTGAGTTTATTAAACGATATTTACTATTATTCGATTGAAATAAAACAAATTTGTGATTTTATATCGATAAGCAAGCAAGCATACTTGTCTCTGATATAGTTCTAGTTTGTTTAAAATTTATTTTTTGCCACCAACATAAGTTTAAAATATTTTTATCCATTGATTCAGAGAATAATTTTTACGATTAGATATAAGAAATTAAATAAGGAAATCCGTAAAAAATAGTTCAAAAGTGGATTTAAATATAAAATTGATATTTAAAACTTATATGTTTATAGTTATATTTTAAATTAAATAAGACCTTTAATTCCGAGATCTCGTTTTATATCCTATAAAATGTATAGGCCTATATATATTTTTTTTAAATAAGGAAATATAATAATAGATTATAAATGCAAATGATAAATGATTTGTTCGATAATTTTAGGTATTTAGCTAATGGAGATTATCAAATTTCTCAAGCCTTTGCATTTCGAATGGGTAGATCAACTGTGTGCACTATCATTAAAAAAACTTGCGAAGCTATTTGGCATGTGTTGGCAAAAGAATATGTGAAGTTTTCAAGCAGAGAGGAATTTGCCAATCTTGCTATGGAATTTTAAGAACGAATGAATTTTCCTCATTGTGTTGGTGCTATAGATGGGAAACATGTACAAATGGTTTGCCCTCCAAATACACGCTCTTTATATTATAAGTAAAGGCAACTTTAGTAAAGTTCTCCTAACTGTGATGAAAAATATAGATTTATATATGTTGATATAGGAGGATTTGGTGGAAGAAGTGATGGAGGTATATTTTCCCATTCAAGTCTTGGCAGATCACTGGAAACAGAAAAATTGGATTGGCCACAATCATCACCAGTAAGTGGAATGCCTTGTAACCTACCATATTTTATGGTTGATGACGAGGCATTTCCATTAAAAACTTATTTACTTCGACCATATCCTGGCAGACAATTAACAACGAAAAAAAGAATATTTAACTACAGACTTAGCCGAGCTAGACGTGTCATAGAAAATACATTTGGTATTCTTTCTGCACGTTGGAGGATTCTATGCAGATGCATTCAAGCTTCTCCAGAAACTGTAGATAGTATCATAAAAGCTTGTGTGTGTCTGCATAATTTTGTGATGACAAAAGAAAGCAAAATTAATTCAGACATGAAATTTTATTGTCCCTCCCATTTTATTGATAAAGAGGCTGCTGATGGAACTATTATAGAAGGACAGTGGAGAAAGGAGATAGGAAGTGAATCATCATCTCTTCCTCAAAGACCATGTCAACAGCATAATTACAGTCGACCCCCCTATAACACTGTTGATTATTTCGTTTTATATGAATTCCCTGTTGTACGAGTCACTTAGATTTTACAAATACGTGTGCCGGGTTATGAACGGCTCACGTATTTGTAAAATCTAAGTGACTCGTACAACAGGGAATTCATATAAAACGAAATAATCAACAGTATTATAGGGGGTCGACTTGTATTCGCAATGTGCAAGAGACATTAGAGAGCAATTTGCTACTTATTTTCAAGAAAATAATATTTTACCATGGCAATTAAATTATGTAAATCGTATCGAATAACAAATGTATAATAAAATGTAAAAATCAAAAATAAAATAATTTTTAAATGATAGAATGTTTCATTTGCAAAATTTTATTATGTACAACATGATTATGTATACAACAAATTATGTATAATATTATAAAAGAACATTTATGAACGTTCTTTTGTAATGTTATACATAACTTCCTCTATCTTAAAACGAGCCGCTGTTCGCTTTTGTGGACTCAGATTTCTTAATCTGTAAAACTGAAACAAGAATGGTATAGTTCATCTTCTTTTTGTTGACGGTTTACCATTGTCTCCGTCAGTTGGATTAAATTGTGCACATCATCTTGTTCCTTACTTTTTTTCGACGCATTGGTAATGTTGAGAATTCTGTAAATGATGATGATGATGATGTGCATGGTACATCTTTTGAAATATCCCTAAAAATTATAAATATATAAATGAAACTGAAATATATATTTAGGCTATATAGATGAAAAAATTAAACTACAAATAATAAAATTAAAACATGAATGTAGACTTAAGAATACAGGTATAAACTAAAGGAAAAATATTTGATGTATGTAAGAGCACTTAACATTATTATTAAATAACTTGAGATAAGGAATGATTAATTTACTAACAATATATAAACCATATACAGTCGACCCCCCTATAACGTACGTTCCTATAACGACAATTCCTATAACGTAGCGAAAAAATTGTAGAAACTTTCGTATAAAATACCTCCTATAACGTCGTTTCGCGACAAGATTGATAGAGTCTGGACCAATAGTGGATGAGCAGCCGAACTACTTTCCTCCGACCCTGCGCCACGCTACGGAGCGGCTAAATTGAGTTTGCTATCGTCTGTTTAGTATTATATATAAATTAGGTACTGTACATATAATTATACATTAATTATATATAAATTAGGTACTGTATATATAATTATATATTAACTTAATTTATTGTAACTTTATTATAATTATATATATGCTTTCTGCCGCCTGGCAACACGCTACGGAGATTTTAGGCTAGTAAGTTGAGTTTATTATCGTCTGTACAGTATGTAAATTAGGTACCGTAAGTCTAATACAGCACTAATTTTATACATTTCTTGTGAAAGAAACACTTCTTATTCAACGGCCATAAAAATTATTTATATTAATGATGTCTCCAAAGGTCAAGTTATTTTTATGCGAAAAATTCGTTATTAGAAATCGCGGCCGCCGTTTAATGTGCTGTTCCGCGATGAAAACCAGCTTTAAGCAACGGCGTAGTCGAACGGTACACACTCGGTAAGTAATCCTATAATTTTTTGTTTATAGCATAGTTTATACGGATTATTCCCAAAAAATTATACGTGTTTTGGAAATGTTGAGTGGAATTAGTCTAGAATCGGTTAATTTTATAGAAGAAAACCTTTCAAACAGCCTTAGTCCGTAAAGTTCCCACCTATCGGGCTGCAATTGGCTCATGTATTTAATCATTCCTACAACGTAATTTTCGGTTAGCGTGGAACGTATCTAAGCGTTATAGGGGGGTCTACTGTATTAACTTTTGGATAGAACTCAACAATATATTACATTGAAAGACTTTGAAAATTTGGACTTCCTGGATAAGACATCTGGACAGGACACATCTCTTCCAAATCTTTATTTTGTATGCCATCATTTAATGAAAGATTGCCACAAGTTCTAATAAAATAAAGAAAAAATATATAAGTAAAGTTTTATCTAGATTATTTTTCAACTTTAAAAAAATTTGTTTTAAACTATGACTTTTTATTGTCTTGTACTTTTCATTATAATATTTAATAATATATTTCTGTTACATACTGTGAAAATTGTTCATCCTGTTTATTGAATATATTCATTAGAAGGTGCAGTTAAGGAAACCATTTCCACTTACAATTGTGGAGGTCGTCCACACCAGCACCACTTCTAGTTCTTTCATCTATAATTTTTTTTTTTTCTTTCCTGTACGTATCTACAAGATTCTTCCATTTTTTCTTTACTTCTTCAACTTCAAAATAATAACAGAAAAACAAAATTCCATGTTAAAATATTTATAAATAATGATCAATTAAAATTAACAGCATTGTTTCTTAATAAAATACAATTAAACTCTTACAAGACATCCATTCAATATACAGCGGTGTTTTGCCATTCTGTACTTTGTATGGGTATTTTTTTATTTTTAATGATTTATGTATGTTAGGTTTGTAAACTTGTTAAATTTCTCTTAAATTCTACTTAAAAGGTTTTTATAAATGTATTTTTGGGGACTGCAGCTGATTAATTCAATTTACATTTAATAATTACAAAAAAACCATCCCTCAATGTTCCACAATCATATTTGTTATTAGTAACTATCACGTGTTAAATATTTTTAGAATGTTTTGGTATTTAAATCTATGGCTATCAAAATATTGCTTAAACTCTTTGGTTAATATTCAAGTTATGATATTTTTCTCATATCATTAAATATGAATTGAGTCATTTGCTAAGAAAATTTGCTAAGTTAAATAACTTAGCAAATTTTATGTGTGTAAAACCCAAATAATCTTATGTAAATAAATTTTTTAGGTTATTAATAAGAAATAATATACAAATGCACGTGCTTCAAATTTGATTGTTCATTTTATACCGAACAGTTTATGGTAGGATTAACTACAAGTACAGTACACACTACTCACCTGTCAAATTAAGACGCTCCGCATTCAACTCCCACCGATTTTCCTTCAAATCGACGTCTTTGTATCTCCGATCCATTTTTGTGTATAAAAATGAAGCATCTTCCATTTCTTCTAAAAGTTGTTCTATATTTACACCGAGAAAAAGATTGTGTCGCCATGTTGAAAACAACAAGACCCACGTGACAACTAGAGGGAATCTGATTGGTGGCGAAACTTTTTCGCTAGCGAAAAAGCTCGACAGTTCCGAACTTCGAAGCGATTCGCGAATTGGTAAAATTCTCCAGAAACGATGTCATGTCTAACGTGTTATTCGCTCTGTTTTTCGCTTTCGCTAGAGAATCGCGCCCAGTGTGAACTAAGCTTTACCCTTTTTCCCAAAATAGCGATTCTATTTAATCTTATTTTGATAAAACAAAGATGAATTTTATGTAGAGTGGCCATCACCAATGCCTAAACCGGAGTACACTGTCGGGGGTAACACCCGCGAACCGTGTTGACTCCCGTGCTTTCCACTTTTTATACACATATGTACTGTATAAATAAAATACGGAAAAATAAATGTGTGGAATGTTCAATAATCAGCCATAATATTAAACGTCGAAAACCGTACACGAAGTAACAAATGTAAAGAATGTAAGAAATGATGAGAAAGAAAACAAAATTACAGTTCAGTGGGTGATCGATTACCGAACATAATCCATTCCAAGACTTTGTTCGTTATCTAAATTGTTTGTACACAGTCTAGCATTTTTATTAGTTATGTTTTTTCCGTTTGTGAATCTGTCTAATGTGGATTGCTTTTTTTTCTTCAGGATTTTTCAGAAGTAATTAATAGCGTTATAATTGTTGATATCCCCAAGCCTATTAACCTCAACTTCGTTTGGATGCTATTCTAAGACCGTTGTTCTAACATCCTCCCACTTCTTCAAAAGATTTTTAATTGCATATATCGGCATTAATCCTCTTTTTCAGAAGAAAACATATTTCGCCGCGTTTCTTGGCGTACAAGAACTCCATTTGACACGTGCTACAGAACTAGAATTTCTCATTTTCCGGTGTTTTGCTTGTCTCGGGATTCCGGGATAAAAGTGAACTGTTTCCCGGGATCCCCGGAAAACAGACTTCCGGAAATCCCGGGACAAAATTAATTCTTTTTAAGATATACAAAATATAATGAAATTAAATGATATAATTATTTTTCGTTTTTTGAAGTCATTTCATACGTTGTGCATCCTCCAAAATCATATTAGTAATGCTGCGTAAGATATATACTGTATTAAAAATTATCTTTGAATTACGTAGAAATTTTCACAAATAAAAAAAAAATTATTGAAGTTTGCTGGAAACTGCATACAATAACATCAACAAAAAAATTTAAAAAACAATGAATTTTTAGGGAAATTGCGGGATTTCCCGGGATAAAAAACGACTGGTATTCCGTTTGAGAAACCTTATACAGAACTATACTATACCCGATAAAAAGGACATTCGAGATTATACTTGCATAGCTCTATAAACACTGGGAAGTAATTTAACGGTAACAGAACAAACCGAAATCATGATATAATGTTTGACAAGGTAACGGAAACCATAAAAACAGTAAAACATAAATGAAAGCTAGAAAATCATTCAAAAAAATTATAACTTTAAAAAGGATCCAACATATAAATAAAATTTCAATCGTTAAAAGTAAAACGTTCTTTCACCGCTGCACACAAATAATGTAAATTTAAAAGTAAATTTGATTTACGATTTGAAAATTTCAGAACAATTTTAAACAGCTTTTAAAAACATTGCTTTTATTTTCAATTAATTTCATTTCGGTTTTAATTAATAAATTTTGATTTTGAAAACAGAAAATGAAGCTCTCATTTCATTTCGTATGTTTCAAAAATTGGGGAAACTATCGAACAAATGTAACAAACTTTTGTTAAAATTAAATTATGAGCTTTGGATCATCGCATAATGTTAAGTTCGAATTGAATTTTTTCGCGTGAATGTCTATAAGTGATATGGAAATACCACATTCTTGCATATCACTTATAAAGCAAAGCTTATGATTTATGTAACTGTCCGAGTTGAAAGAACGGAAATTTAAAGCATGCAAAGCTACATTCGAAGCAGTAATTAGGGTCATTCAAATACAACGTCTTTCATGTTGTACTCGAACTGACATCATTGAACTCACTCGTTTTAATATAACTCACATAATTGATAGTCTCGAGTTACATCCATCGAGCGAGCTGGAAAGGAGAGCAGAAATACGTCATACTTGGTATACCGTTAAGCATGATGGTATTAAGGATTTAAAAAATGGAGTTAGTCGATTTGGCCTGTGAACAGCTCTGCCATATTCTGCCCCTTTTTTTGTATTGTTTAAATCAGTATCGTTCTCCTTCTAACTAGTAATTCTACAGAAAAAAGGGATAGTCTCTTCTCGGGTTAAATGTCACAGTCTATACCTATAAATTCGATCAACGATAAAATCAACAAGGCAAGAACGGACGTTTAACAGAAACTAATAAGCGGGGTTTCTCATTTCTCCTTTAGCTGTACGTAGCACGTGTCTGCGGACACCTGCACGATAACCAAAACAACATGAAAATAATTGCCTCGCTCGTCGACTAAAACGATATTTAATATAAACAATTTAGAGATTGTTGTCAAATCTGAGAAGATATTGTCAAACTATACAATAATTAATGGGAGAGAACTGTCAAATTGTAGGAATTTATATCAAAATTTCTCCTTCAGTACACCAATGTCAACAATCCGATCAAAGGATACATCGGCGACGTTCCGTACCAGCTGGATCCAGTTCCGGCTCAGCTAACAGCTGTTCTTATAAATCCTCAACTATTTGACAGTTCTCACCCCTCAAAAATAATATAAAAAGGGCTCGCACCCAATTGTCGGTGGGACGTCCGGAAAACAGACAACGGCTGCTCAACACCATCAACTCCGTCTACTCCACGAAACACAGACGACGACGACTAGCGAGGTAAATCTATTCTTATTTGGGGAAAATCTTTCTCTCATTCAACTGACCAAGAGTAGTTAGATTAATTCGGAAGATAAAAAGGGATTAGATCACTTATATGTCCCGAATGCCGATATCACCCTTCTAACGGCCTGTTTTGTATTTCTCTTTTCAGCTATAATATGTAACCATTATTTAAGATTCTTATTAAACTATTTGATAATTTAAGTGAGAGTGATTACTCGTGCATCGTCGACACCTTATCGATTTATCCGCGACCTCCCACTCGATTTTTGCCCTCCTAAATTGCCATCCACTGACCCTGTGAGCGGGACTCACCTTTCCGTCGTCGGAAAATAAAACCGGTTTAAGTTTCGACGCTTAAACCCTGATTCTTACAGCTCAATTATTATTAAGAATTGCTTTTAGCCTTTGGTTTAATTTAATTAATTAAATATCTACTAATGTTGGGTAGACAATAAGGACTTATCACACCAGTGATAATAAGCACAAACACTCGGGTATCAATGTAGTACATTTAATAAAACAAAAGTGATGTACTGTATATTAAAACTCGATTAGATGAGCAATTTCGGACTATCGGGCACGCATTTCGGACTATCGGAATAATCCCTCTTCAGTTGGTATTAATATAAAAAAATTATAATACTTAAAATTACACAAGACAAACAAACTGCTTTAAAGGTACGATCAGTGAACATTAAATGGGTGCAGAGGAGACAGACGTAAGGCGGCTTCACAACGCTAACATTCATTCCATCACTTCTTAATTAGTTTGCACGTATTACAGTTAACTTTTGTGTTATAGCGATATAGGACGCAGGAACAAAATAGAAGCCTCCAACGTTTTATCTAAAAAAATAAACGAAGAAGAGAAAGACATATTAGTCACACAATAGAAAATAATAAGAAAATGAACAGTGGAAAATTTGACAACGAATTTACTAAAAAAAATAAACATTTCGATATGTGGAAAGAATTAGTTCAAAAATTGAATGCTTGTGTTGAAATTAAAAAATCCGTTGTGGAATGGAAAATATTTTATATATAAGTATTTTAATTTAATTCTTTCTTCAGGTTACATTTTTGATCTATATCTTAAATTATTCAATGAACTTAATACTACTGTGAGGCGGGGATTTTTTCGGATTTGTACGGGCCGCTTAAACATCTAAATTTTCGGTTAATTAACTTCGGAAAAACCCGAGGAATTTAAACTATATCGAATTTCACCGAGTTTGTAACAACGAACTGAGGAAGTTTACAGTTAAGTGTGAAGAATGCACCGTCATCGTCAACAAGAGTCGATGACGTGTCAGCTCTCGCACAAAAAGGTATAAAAGGGGAGATCACCGGGAAGCTCAGGGCGTCTGCACACGGAAGGTATTCTTGGTACTTGTGTTCGTCGATCTCCATGCCAAGGACTGTAATCCCGTCGGAGAAGACATAGAAGACACCACATACAGACGACGTTCGCCAACTCTCCCTTCCACCTAGAGGTACAGTAGAGCGTCGTTTATCCGAAGGTCGGCTATCCGAAACGTCGGTTATTCGAAGGAATTCCAGTCGACAAATTTAAATTTTCGCCAGTGCTGTGGCGCTGTAATCTTTGGCTATGTCTTGGGCTACTCAAATATTTTACGTTTTTGATACTAACTTAACTTCTGAAGTATAAGTTTTTATTGTCTTTATATTTTTCAATATATTTATTTTGCTTGTACAAAATAAAAAAATAATTTTTAACGATAGAATAGTCTTCGTTAGGCTTAAGATCGACGAAAATTCAACGCGAAGCGACATGCAACTGAGAAAAATTTCAACACGAGATAAATTAATATATTTTTTCGTACATAATTGGTTATCCGAAAAATAAGTTATCCGAACAACCCCAGTCCTCAATTGATTCGGATAAACGACGCTCTACTCTATTTAGGGGTTAGATTTATAAAAGCACTTTCTCTCTGAACTAGAAACTAGGGCAGCGACCTAGCTAAGAACGTAATCGCCAATTTCTGTAAATACTTTAATATAATCGCATTTAGCTTTAGTATTCTTGTAACTTAGTTTTGTTAATTAATAAATGCTTGTTATTCTGTTGACCTGTCTCCTGTCAATTAAGGACGCCTGCCAACTTACCAACGCACTCCCCACTCGAATTTGCCCTCCTAGCCATCCAACAGACTCCGAGATCGGGTTTTACCAGCCCGTGCAGAGTAAGTGGTCATTGTGGGATTAACCCGTGACCCGCTGCTTATATCACACTACTGATTAATTAAGAAATAATCTTAATATAGTGGCTATGCTCTTAATAATTTATATTTTTATTAACAATAATAAAAATATTTCGGATTTAATGGTCGAAAAATTCGTTGCCTTCTTAAATGACGTGTTTCACGTCTTTCGGCTCTTTCTAATGATCGATGGCGATCGGAATAGCATACCCGTTAGCCATTTTCACTTTCGTATAACGATCTCACATGCTCCACTCAAAGTGAGTAGTAAACTCACATAGTGCAGGACGGGCTGAACACATGGATTTTACCGAATTTCTCTACGTCTGTAACGAACAGGGGTCAGTTACCCTTAAAACGACGTTCCGGAAGGCATCCCTCTAGGCAGATCGCCCAAGTGTTGTGTTGCCATAACTTAATAAAAACAAACAAACAACGTCTGCCTTGGAGACAGAAAAATAGAAATCTATTAGCAGATCATCACATGCTTGAAACAGGGCTGGTTCTGATAGGTGCGGTTTTTTAATATTTTTTTTTTTATCTGTTTGATAAATGTAAATATTTCATTAACTTCGGGAAATGTTCACGAGGCATTATTCTTGCTACCATTTCGTTCCCACCAGTGTGTAAATAGACCATTAAAAGGACAATTTGCAATGCCCTTTCAAAAAGTAATGCTAAAAACTTAATTTCTGCTATCGACTGAATTTTTTTACATTTTATCGATTTGTATGACCTATTTTGATTTGTATGATTAATTTAATTAGATGTAACTCTCTTTTCTTTTGCCACATTACTATAGAAATCATTTCAGTGTTTTTTCGCACATAATATAATGAAATTTAAATTTATTTATAAGTTTTACTTATATTTATTCTATAAATTTCCCAGCTTTTTAATCTTTTTTTGAAATTTAATTATTTATTATAAGATAGTTAACATTGAACTATCAGGCTACGTAATATAATGTAAACCAGAATGTTAAGAATATGATAATATACTGTATTTCATTTTTAGTTTTTTACTATAAACATTCATAGATGCGTTTTAAGAACCATACTATTAACTATATAACATGTGATTTTATAATAATAAACAACGCTTTTTGCCCACGACTATAAATTAGACAGAATTAGACAATCTAATAAATAGGGTATAACAATTTGCAGGGCTTATCACACCAAGGCCGACTGAAAGAAGGACCGAACTTTTATTTAAAAAAAAAGGTTTGGTCTTTAATAATCACATATTAAATAATAAAAAACACGAAAAAAGGGGGAAGGAAGCTACCAATGAACTTACTCTTATTAAAACCAATTGGTCTCCAGATTTTAACAAAAACAAAATACATCTGATCTATAAGCCTTTGTGAAGTCAACTGCACTGTCACACTGCATTATACAAAGTGATGACTATACTCCCTACATCTGTTCAGCATCTGTTTCGAGGTCAAATAAAAACGATGTCAATCCACCTTTCATATAGTTCCACGTTGTTATTAATTCTGATGTCTTCCTGTATTTTCAGAATTTCTAGGTGTTCCTGTAGTCTTCTTTTTAGTTGATTGTTTTCTGTTATAATACACTTTGATGCTATCTTTTAAAATTTCACAACCTTCAGTGTTGCAATGTTGTGCCACTGATGATGATATCAAATTATTTTTAATGGCATATATATGTTCTTTAATCCTTGTCTTTAATTTTCTTCCAGTTTCCCCTATGTATTTTTTTAATATGAACAACTGCAATCTAATGAATAAACTATATTATTTTTTTCTAAATCGTTATGTTTATTATTTTCATGTTTAATGTCAACCAATTTTGCTATGGTTCTTGTCTGGTTTGGTGACAAAAGAGCATTTAAAATTGATCGGTATCGGTACCTTCGCGATTTGGCAGCCCACGTGCATGTACGCACCGCACATTTAGCAGGACCGTCTCTGATTCCACTCGTAGGGAGCTATTTGACTAAGTGATTAAGATTTAAAGAGTAAAGAATATTTTATGTTATTTTTATGTACGTTTCATTACAAAGCTATATTTAATAATGATTTTCTTTAAAAGTATATTCATACAATTGAAGAATGTTTTGTACCAGGTATGTATATCCACCACACATTTTATTTCACCAAGTAAGTTTTTATAATTTTATTTTTAATTTTAGCCCTTATATCGTGGCTAGCGATTCGGAATGTAATTGCGATATTGAAAATTTATTTTAAAAAAGTTTTGGCTCGAGATCATATAATGAAAAAGAAAACATTATTAAAAGAGAAAGGCCAATGCCTAAGTTAAATATAAACGCTTCAATAAAAAAATTTGTTCGACATTTTCACGATAAAATGGCTCTGTAAATGCATAAAAATGCAAAAATTGTTTTGTTGGCTTGCCTACTATTTTCAAATGAAATTAGTGTGTGGAATAAGAATGGCTTTGACAATTTAGCTGGCAAAAGACACGAAAAATCGTCGATTCTTTCGTATTTGAAGCAATTTGGAAATCGAAGCGGAATAGAATTTAACATTAGTAAATAATATAAAATAAATATTGAAAATTATAACGAGATAGTTACGGTTAATAGATATATTATATCTAAATAAATAGATGTTATATGTTTTTATCAAAGCAAGAATTGGCATTTAGAGGGCATATGGAATATATTGGATCTAATAACAGAGGTAATTATATTGAACTTGTTTATTTATTAAGTACATCAGATAAATAATCTATTAAAAATACGTTTAAAGAAAGAATAAACTAAGCCCCTGGAAGTCGGCTTCTTATAGAAACACGGTTTCCCTATCATCAAATGCCACGGCACGCCACTGGAAATGGCACAATTCAAAGTAGTCAAAATAATTTTATAATTAATAATTAAATAATTATTAATTATAAAATTATTGGTTTTATTTTATATTTCTAGTGTTTTTTAGAATCCTTTAACACAAAAACTTTGTAAATTCCACTACAGATATTAAGAAAGAAGCAGTAAAAGAGATTTGAAAAAATTAAAGATTGAAGATTATAAAGAAGTTGTTCATTTTCCAGATGACAATGAACAGGTAATAATAAGTAATTCAAATTTCGAAATATTTTGCAGTGAAATTTTAATATTAACTTAGTTTGAAAACATTGCTCAATGTAACTAATATAATATTATGCTTTGAATTTAGGTGTATTCTGTATTAAATAAAAAATATGTATTATATAAGAAAAAAACCTAACAACGAGTTGCGTAAGTTTCTTGGCTGTTAAGAGATTTTATTTAAAAAATGACATTTATATTATTAATGTTAATAAATAAATAAAATTGTCTAGAAATTCAGCTTAAGGATTGTACTTTAATTTACTTTTTGCCCGATCTTGATATTTGTTTTTGTTCCTGTTCTACAAGCATGTGTGCATTACTTTTCAGCCTACCCTTGTATTTTTCACGTGGCTTTTTACGTGTAAAACAAAACTTTTCACTGCAAAAATCATCACTACGCTGTGCTGCATTTTTAATCATATTTTTAATTTATTTAATTTTAAACATTCTATTTTCCATTTCAAATTAGTAGGGGATTACCCCTGTACTTTCTTGCGAGCAATATAGTCGTGCCGTCATATATCTATCTATTTTCAGAGGAAACTGTTAATTGAAATAACGTGACTTTCGTTGCAATCTGAAACTGTCCATAGGTTAACCTGGGCCTCCAGCCCAAAGTCTATCTTGTGACGACTTCTATCTATTTTTTTCGGTTCTCGAGATTAAGCAAGTACAGACATACAGAAGAACAATGGAAAATACATCAACAGTTTTTTCAAATTGCAGGCAATTATTACCAACGAAATAACAGCCGCAGAAGCAATCTGAAAAATCTAAACATTTAAACCTATTGTCCTGTATAATACATTTTCGTATGTTAGTAAAAAAAGTACGTATTTCACACAGAAAATTCTATTCTAAAAGATGGCTTTGCACGTGAAGTTTTAAAGTAATAAACGAACAGAATTTCTTACCACAAACATCACATTTCTTAACGCCTGAATCGGTATTAATTTTCATATGTCTATTTAAATAAGTCTGTGTCCGAAATGTCTTACTGCAAATTTCGCATTTATATTTTCCTCCCGGCGGATGAGCAGTTTTATGATGAGTTTCGAATTCGACTTTTGACGTAAATTTCCTCTTACAAACGTCGCAACAGAAGTGTATTTGATCCTTGTAAGCGAGTAGATGTTGCTCCAAATCATAACTATTTACGTAAGTCCGTTTACAGACATTACATTGGTAAGGTAATTGTTTGGAGTGTATTTCTAAACAAGAAAACTGTAAATGCAGTTTCAGTTTAATTTCTGTTTTAAATCTGCCTTTACAATAGATGCAAAGATGCTCTTTCTTTTCATGAACAGGTTGGTGCCTTAAGAAGCGAGATTTATCGTAAAAACCCTTCTTACATATCTCACAAACGTAACGAAGATTGTCTTTATTGTGAGTGCTTTGGTGACGTTTCAACTCAGAATTTGATATAAAACGTCTGCTACACACCTTACAAAGATACGGTTTTACGTCATAATGAGTTCTCTGATGACAGATTAAAGAGGTTTTAGACAATAACTCCTTTTTACAGATATTACATTTTTCAATATGAGTTTTCGAATGAGCTTTAAGCATATTTTTAGTTTTGAATGACTTATTACAATATCCGCAAACAAACATATTTTTATGTTGAACAAAGCGATGTTTAACGAAACTATATCTGGATTTAAATGCTGTTTTACATAAGTTACAAAAATACTTATCACTTCTATCTTCGTGAGTTCTTTCATGTCGTCTCAAATAGCGTTTTGTTTTAAAATGCTTGTTACATGTCTGACAATAGTACTTGCGTTCATCGGTATGTATAACAACGTGCTCTTTTAAACGCAGCTGTGATTTAAAACTTCTGTTACATATCTGACAAGAATAATTTAAGTTTTTATTATGAGTGATTTTATGATTCGTCAAAGAGCATTTTGTTTTAAAACTTTTGTTACACACCTGACAAGAATACTTACATTTATCACTGTGAGTTTCACGATGCCTTTTTAAATGGGCTTTCGTTTTAAAGCCCTTATCACATATACCGCATTTGAAAGGTCGAACTTCACTATGAGTACGTTGGTGTTGTCTCAATGAAGGTCTCGTTTGAAATTCTTTTTTACATATCTTACAGCAATGAGATACTGGTTGTAGTGTTCTGTTATGCCTCTCCAATTGGCTCTTTGTATTATGTAGCTTATCGGAAATGTCACATCGAATGGGTTTCTGTGTAGATTCTTTACGATTTTTTGATAATGACAGCGAACGAACTTTTGTACGATCCATTTTCCTTTGTTTTTCGGTGATGTGTTCTTTCATGTGTTTTTTCAATAGAAATTGCCAGGAAAATTTTTGATTGCAGGTTGTGCAGCAAAATGGTTTTTCTCCGATATGAAAGTTCAAATGCGCTTGTAGTATTTCCTTGTTTACAAAAGTCTGTTTACATAAATCGCATTTGTGATTTTGTTTAGAATGAGATGAACGCGTTATTCTGAAATATTTCCTTTTAATCTTTCCTTGGATTTTGTTGTTGTATTTTCTACTTGTAGGGACGAATTTCGTCTTGTTTGCATTACACTTATTCTTCTTTTGTGTTTTCGAATTGTGCTGAATATCATATTCTTCACTCTTTTCGTACTCCTTAACTGAAATTAAAAAGTTAAATACTATAAGTATTTAATTTACTTTAAATTAAAACACAATATTCGTTATCTATTTACAACGTTTTTTTATATTTTATATCATTAATTACCAATTTTATAGCTTAATAATTATTGATATAATATAAAGTTAATAGCTTAATTTTTGTTTCTGAAAATAAATCGTGTTACTTTGTACAATCGATTACTGCTGAATTGAGCCTTTATTGGATTTGCAAATAAGTTTCATAATTTAATACTTGTGATAAATTTTTGTAATAATTCTTGTGATTAATTTAAAAGACAAACATTCCTTCATTATGTTCTGTACATTTATTTTCCTAATTGGTGCATATAACAGCCTGCATTGCGATCGTTCATAAATATGACGGCACAAAATTTTTACATTTGTTGGCTGAGGTCCTTCAGTTAAAAAATGTGAAAATTTCATTGGGCAGCCATTGTATAGGCGGATTTAAACTAGAAATTGAAATGTAAAATGTCTTTGAGTAGCCAGTCTAAGACATTTAAAAATTTTTTAAAATTGTGTACAATAGAGAAATAAATAATTTTAAAAAATGTATTAGATTGGTAACTTGATATGATAAACCTTAAACCACTGTAGTTATATAAATTAAATACTATAATATTACAAATATTAAAACAAAAATGATATAAAAGATTTGGTTATTTCAGCCTACCAATATCACGTTTATCGCCATACTTGGACGGTACGAAATGGCACAATTTAAAGTAGTCGAAAAGTTTAAAATATATTTTTAGTTTATAAGATATCATATTTTTTTCTTAATGTTAACTCAAAGAAATTGTGTCGTTCACAGTTGAATATCGAACGGTAATCTGCCAATCAATTACATTTCTCGAATAATAGACCAAATATTTAAACACAGCATCCTCGAAAACAACTTTAAATCAAATTCTTTTCAGCCCGGTAACCTTATACAATATAATTTTCCTATTCGAATGCCACCATACAGCAGGTCCGATAGAGAGAGAAGTTCTTGCAGATAGGAGTCGAAGTTAATTCGACCAAACCTACCGGAAGAGAGGATGCTCAACGACTACTTATTAATACCGGTCTACTATTAATATTTGAAAAGTGATCCGTTTTGTATGGGTTGTGATGGCACATGATCGAAGTTGATAGCCTTATCGTCCGAAAGACTTTGTATGACTTGTTTAAATTAAAAAAAAAATGTAAAAATGCTAGATTAATGGTTTTTATGTACATAAATTTTTAAAAATTTTTCAACAGATTGTATTGCGTTTATGGAATTATTTATGAAATATTGCGTTTATGGAAAAATTATAGACTTATAAATTCCTACTGTCTTCCCTTATCTCAGTGTTTTTCAAACTTTTTCATTGAGTGGCATTCCTGATTGAAAAATAAAAAGTCGTGACACCCTTGACCAACGGCGGATCTGAATAAAGGGGCTGATGGGCCAGATACATTTTTTGCGAAAACAAATATTACGCGCAACGCTGGGGTGGGGTCCGGGGAGGGAGTTTCCTCCCCGGGAAGAAAACTTTTAAAAATAGACAATTTGAAGTAGCATTTTAATGCAAAAAAACCGCGTTTCTACGTGTTCAAAATGAAAATTTAAGTTCATAGAATTTTGTCGAAATACCTACATGTAAAATAATAGTCTCTCTATTGTTTTTTAAATTTAGTTTTATTATAAAATATATCATCATTTTATATTATTTTATTGATAAACAATCTTTGTTAAATTTACTGGTTATAGCTGTATATTCGTTCGTGAATGGCTGTCTCTTTAATCCGACTTATTCTTTTAATCCGACATTAACCTGATACTGTAAGATAGTTTATCGAAAGAATAAGTCGGATTAAAGAGACGATCATTCACAAATTTTTGTTACGTTTTTTTATACTATTTTGATGCATATATAAAATAAGTATTTCATTACTTTTTTCTTATCTTTTTCATATCAATTTAAAAAATTTAAATTAAAAAAATGATAATAAATTGTTTATTTGTCATAATTGCTTTTGAATACTATGAGAGTACTGTAATATGCATCTACATTGTGCACGCTTTTCAAAGTGCAATGCAACGCTTTTTAAAGTATATACAAGACACAAGTGTCCACGTCGTTCTTCTCTGCTGGTTGGCCTGGTAATGGGACTGCGAATGTGAAGGCCAAGTAATGTGGTTTGGGCGAACTCGTGACAAGTCGTGCGTACACGTAGCGTTGAACATTATATTAACATGCGATTAGTCATCGTTTCTTTGCTTACTAGATATTTCGTAGTAAAATAGAACTGACAATGAGTTATCTTGAACTACACTTAAGTAAATTTCCAAGAAAATGACTAAAGGCCTTAAACGTTGCGACACCCCAATCGTGGCGCAGTGGCACCCCGGTTGAAAAACACTGCCTTATCTATATGTCTTACCATTATATTGCTAACAGGAAAAGCATAATGTACGAGGGCAAAACACTACTACATTCCATACAGGTAATTGCTATGTCCTACATGTTTTTCTTTTAACTCTTTCCGCCGTGTGGGCACTAAGAGTGCTTCTTTTAGCAAGTCTATTATAGGATCTGCTATGCCTACCAATGGCGGCTGGGTAGTGAAGGACGTGGCCCGACATATCCAGGTTTTCAGGGAGGTTTATTTATTAAAGAGATTGATACTATTAAATTGTTATGGTTAAAAATCGACCATGGCTCCACCGAAATTACAAATGTCGCAAAGCGCTAATATTATATACAAAATTCTGATCTTAAAACGAACATTTAATAAATGAACTTGTAACGTGTTACTTACTTTGTACGTTCGGTTCATCCCTGTTAGAATTTCTGTCGGGAATGAAGAATTCGTTCTTGACAGGCTAAAAAATATACAAATAAGACCAAAAAAACTGTTATACATTAAAATAATTATGTATATCATAAATGTGTTGTTTTGTACTAGAAAATTGCCTTAAAACTAAATTATTTCTTACATGTATTGTAGAAATTATTTATTTTTCTTTTCAATTTGGTTTACGGTTGTATACGGCAATGCGGCATGTGAGCAATCTGCTAAAGGGGGATCATCCCAAGAGTGCTTCATTAGAAAAACTGGCATCTATTTCAGTGTTAAAAACGTGAATAAAACCGAAAACACCACTTGGACAGCCCATTGACCAGGCACGAACCCATAGTGTGAAGTGATTTCATCCACTGGGCAACATATTAAACCAGGGGTTCCCAACTTGTGTTCCTCCGAACCCTAGAGTTCCGCAAATAAATATTTGGGGTTTCATGTTAAAATCCGTTGAGCCTAGTGACGTATGAATCTGCCATTGCACATTTGAGATGAGGTGTAATTGTTTTAATCTGGGATATTCCTTGTATGAAGATACAAGAACTCCATTCGAGACTATACACGTGCAACGCGATAAAATGCACATGTTACACCAGTGTTTCTCATCGGGGGCGATATTACCTCCATGTGGGCGTTATTCCATGTTGAGGAGGCGATTTGTAACAATTTATATTTTGGGGGCAAAAAACAATTTTCTGGGCGATATAGTAAAACATTATATTAAGATTAATTAGATATTTTATTCGTTATATCGTACAATAATTTAACAAATAACATTATACTAGTCACTAGTCTATTCAATGCAGTACGAATTTGGCATTAGCCTTGGCCCTCGGCATCGAAATTTTGTAGTGAATGGGGCGATACCACGTAACGGTTTTATTGAAGGGGGCGACAATTTGTTAGAAGTTGAGAAACACTGTTTTAGACTATACGTGCATAGCTTGATAAACAATGGGAATTGATTTATCGGTCACGGAACGAACTGAAATCATGATATATTGTTAGTAAAGCTAATGGTGAAAGCTTTATCGTGAAAAAAAAGTGAATTAAACCATAAAATTAACGCCGTTGTTTAATAGAAAATACACCTAAATTTACAGTAATATTGTATAAAATTGTTTATAGTTGTCTTCCGTTTTAATAATAAACAAAAAATAATATGCAAATTTTACTTATAATGCCTGTAAAATATATGGAAGTTTGTGTCACTTACCTTTAAATCTTCGTATTTATATGGGAGATGAACTCGTTTACAATCATCAGTTTTTACTTTAAAATTCAATCTTTTTAAAACAACCTTACATTCTGATTTTATGCCTAGTTTAATGTCACATTTCTCCTCTTTTATTTCTTCTTTCTTACAATCTGTATTAGAATTTACAAAGTGATTTTGTTTTAAAAATTTTAAGCAAACAATTAAATAACAAATAAATAAATAAAACTGATTTAAGTTCTAATAATTTAAAATGTCAAAACGCTTTCTCTTCGCTCCTCGACTTTAAACTATCAAAAATTTAATACCAAAAAGAAAGAGGCCTTATAATAGTTACGTGTCATAACACTTAACTGACCTCGTATTGTCTTCGTCGTAGATGTTTGGGGTGAAATTTGAAAAAAAAAATGTACACTTATAAATTCACTAATAAAGCCTTTTATAAGAAAAACATTTTAGTTATACATTATATTTGTTCCTTAATGAATCCAATCTGATATAGGCCTATGTATTGGATATTATAAATAATGATAAGATTTTCCTGTTGGCAATTCAATATAAGACTTGGACAATTGGTACAGTACAATCCTTGATTCGAACAAGTTATCTAAATTGCTCCATTTATTAAATATTAATAATTTCTTATCATTTTAAGTGAAATAAATAAACTAGTTTAATTAGAATAAAATTGTAAAAAAAAGTATATAACAAAAGTTACTAACATATTAGATTGTCTGTAGTAGATATGGGTAAGAATAGGTTACTAATTATTTTACATTATAAGTAAAAAGAATTTAAATATAGATATTTACTTAATAGATGTCTCAAAGCTGCTGTGTGACTGGCAGTAAACGCAATTACTCATCTACAGAGTACACAACAGTTCTTCTTTTTCCCGAAGTCCAGAAATGATTAATAAATGGATTAAAGCTATACCACGTAATGACTTTTTCCTTCTAAAATCAGTGTTGTGTGTATTAAACATTGTGATTTTGAATTTATCATCAAAGAATATACTGTAAAGTAAAAAGAGATGATGGGTCATGACTAAAAGTTCCTAGATTCAGACCAAAACTATCTTTTGTCTTACTTTCCTTGACTCAGCGTAGACCTCTCCCCACGTTCGTCAAGACGATCCACGACATCCGGACATCAATCAACATTCGACCAATCAAGGTATTTAGCATATGTAAACTGTCTCTCTCGGCTAGGGACCAGTTACGATAGTACCTTTTAAGCTTTATAAAGCTTTATCAATTATGTTACGCCACATAGAAGCTATGACGGAATCCTATACTTTATCCTATGTATATCTATTTGTAAATAGTTTACATAGTAGATGAGCACATTCCTACAAAACACGCTGTCTCTCGAATATCTTCCATCCCGAATCCGACCGCTCGAGAAACAGCAAAACGCTCACATAAAGCAACAACGGTGTCAGTCCTGACGTACGCATCGCCGACTTATGCCGACTCTTCGGTCATGACTATTAACTTAATATTTATGTGAGATATGCCGGGCGCTATAGGGGATGTGTCCTGTTAACAAATTAATCGGCACGGGTTGTTAAAACCCGACCTCGGTGTCGTTGGGTGGTGATAGGAGGGCAAAAGCGAGTGGGAAGGTCGAGGAGTAAGTTGACAGGTTTCCGGGTCTTCAAAGAAAACAGAGGACAGGGTAACATAACAAAATAAAGGTTTAATAAATATAACTAACTACAAAATATAAGAGGATATACAAAGCTAAACACATTTATATATATATAGGTAATATAGAATTAAATGCGTTTACAATAATTCTTAATACAACTTGGCTACTCTATAGCAGCCATGCCTATTGCCGGAGAGAGAGAGTTCTCAGGCCGTTCATAATAGCCTCTATGTGTGGATGGAGAGCTATATGCGACGATCAGTTCGGTTATAGAAGTAAAGTTTTCAATGTCATCTATCGTCGTGTTCTCAGACTTCATCGAACGGAAGACTGAAATGGACACTAGCTCAAGAATAACATCCTGTGTCGATCGACTCGAGCTTCCGGTGGCTGTCGATTTTATAGCATTATTGAGGGAAAGGGGTAACGAGATCGTCCTTTGTTGACGATGACTTGCATTCTTTGACACCTAAGTGTCAACTTTCTCACTGGATTGTTGATACAAACGATGACATCCGATCCGATACTCTGCACGGAGAGTTTTCTCTGTCGGCGGATGTTTACAATCAACTTTCGAAAAAACTAATTTTTAACAGTTTTTTAAGCGAGTTCGCGCCCAAAAATCCGCGGGCCCACATTTATATAAATATGAATTTATTTATATTTACGCTTTAACTGTTCTTCTAATAACTATAAACATATTTATATAGTGTTAAAAGTACAAAGCCTCTTACCGATTTCACTATTAAAACCAGAAATACTCCAAATATTAGAATTGTTTGTGTTATTTCTTGAATTTAAATTTTCATAAGTACTTATCTGAAACGATACAAAAATTATGCTACATTATCACAGAATTGTGTATAATTTTACAAAAGAATAAATCAAAAAATATTTAAACAGAAATAGAAAATACCGTTTGATCGATAAATTCCTTCAAAATAATCATATTTGATCTCTATTACCTGTGATTGTTTTATTCTAAAAATTCGTTTACTTGATTAAAATCTGGAGCATCTTCATTCCAAATGAATAGGTCAAAATGACAATTTCTAATTTATTAATTAAACGTTAAATACATCATCTCACTCTCTCTAGATATAAAATATTAAATTCTTTCTCTATTAAGATTGCATTTATTCATTCAAAAGGTTTCAAAATACAATATATTTGAATAAATTCTTATTAAATTAGTCTCCAACCCGATTCATATGATATAAAACATATAAAATATTCATTTCGACTCGTTCTTATTAACTATTTAATCGCATTTTTTGTTATTTGTAATTAGAATAAGTTCAGCTCTGGCTTACAATGAATGTGACATTTAGGAGCTGTTCATAAATTATCTCCGCATTTTTTTCACATTTTTACTTTCCCTTTCCCATTGTTCCAGTTTCTCCAAGTTTCTGTAACCCCTTCTCCTGTCTTCGGAAGTCCAACAAGACTCGATCCTTTTTAAAAACCTTCATAACTTTACGAAGGATAAATACAGTAATTAGAAACAAACCATACAATAAAATGCATAAACTGTACAAAATTTAACGAAATAAACGAACGTTTACTAAAGTTCAACTCCTTCCTTCCCCTTCACTTCCCGAAGGGAAATGTCTGAAGTTAACACTTCACACGTGGTCAACTAATTGAAATTTGCCATGGTCCCATAAACTTATAACGCGCCGCTGTTGATTTGTGTCTTTTAATGATTCCAATAAGATATAAGATAATCAACTCAATTATATTATTTAATTAATCAACTCAATTAATTCTATTATTTATAATTATTTATAGTAATCCAGGTTTAAAAATCGTTAATATTGGCTGCAATTTTTAATCATATTTTTAGTTAAAAATCACGTGACTACAGTTAATCGACCCTCCGTTTGATAACTTTTCGATTTTCCCCTACATAACTGTTCTCGAGGTTAAAAAAGGACAGACGAGCAGACTGTCTACAGAGACATTCTACAGATTTAAAATTTAAAAATTTTAGCCCAATTAATATTACAAGTGAAGTCAGGTAACTGCTGCAAATGATAACCAATAAATAGTAACGAAAATTAAATAAATCTGAATCTAATAAATAGTCCTGGAGACACTGTCTCACTAATTACTTATTACACTAATTACCTGGAGACACTGTCTCACTAATTTGATAGTTTATAATCGTAATATTTTCCCTCGTAGTCATGAATTTAAGTAGACGAAGTTTATTTTAAAATTTTGGAAGGAGTAATATAAACGTAGAAAGTTTGCAAGTGACGCTTTAAAACAACACTAGAGTCGTATACAAAAGTACATTTTACTCACCTGTATATTTTTATGTTCTGAAGGTTCTGATTTAATTCTTCTACATAACTTTTTGTTATCCGTATTAAATTCTTTCTTGCAATTCTTCAAGACTTGAAACTTTTCATCACCTCGGTTAAATGTAAATTCTGAATATTCATTTTCTGGTTCTACTTTTATCTTCATTTTCTTAATTTAGGATAATGTCGTATGTCAACAATCTGTTTTATATGAAAGATTTTAAACCGTCCAGTTTGAACTTACATTCGTTTAAAAAAATAAATAAAATTTATATAATAGGAAACACTTACCTGTCCTAGTTGAATATGTAGCTTCAATCAAGATCAATTAGTAAATATCCATATTAATTTTACTCGAATTTTAGAACGAGTAACAAAGACAGAGAAATAAACTCACTCAGTGCTATTGTTCGTGTTGTAGCAGTTAAGAAAGGCAAGCACACTCAAGGTTAATAATAGAAGAATGTCCAAGGGTAGCACGTCACCAACTCACGTGATAGTTTGTAGCAACAAAACCCACGTGATATATGGTAAAGAAATGTTTCTAGAACCCATCTCATCTGGCAAATGCCGATATTACATCGTCAATCCTTTTACTTAGATCTTCAGCTATTTTATTCATACACCTCTCCCTCGAACTTCTTACTTCTATTAGGTGCATTTATGCTATTAAATTTCGATGGTTAAAGATCGACGGGTTTGAGAGTTAATGGGTATCGTATGTATCTGCATTTGGGTCGGGATTTAATGACGTTTGTACTCGTTATTAGCAATTGTAATTTTTTATATAAAACACATTCCTACCCTTAAAATTATCAAAATTTTATATGTTTTCGAGAAAGTTGCATAACTCGTTGCTGGTTTATTTTAATATCGAATTTTCCTATCGAATGGAGATAGAAAAAGAATGTGTGTACATAAAAAATTAAATATAATATACCTGTTAATGTTTTCACAATTATTTTTAAATAAGCGATATTTCTTTTTGTTTTTGAATTTCTTTCCATTTTTTCTTCCATGTGCGTCGGAAGTTTAGGAATTTTGGCGGCTACACTGTCTCTCTTCTACCCGGGCAATAAGTATTACCAGGAAGAATCCAGGGACGTGCCCTGTGTCAGGGTGACCTCATTTTTAAGCGCAGAACTTCTCCAATTATGACTGGGAAATCTAGAAAAGTGAAAAGAAAAAAGCAGGCGACAGGGAGAGTGGAGGTTGGGTGACCGTAGGGGTCATTGACAATCTCTTTCTTTCTTTTAAAACTCGTGTGAGGAAAATTGCCTTTAATATTTTTCAGATTCGGAGAACAATTACAGTAAGGACACAAAGTGTGAGTTTCTTACAATAAGTTTCGATAACAATATTTCGAAGCCTTTCTCATAAAAGAAATGGGCATGGGGCGTTGGGTATAACTTTATGGATTACAGGGGGAGGTGGATCGAAAAACTTTAGGAATCACTAGTTTAGGAACATACCAGCTGAATGTCTGCTTGCAAAGAGAATGTTCGGAAAGTTATTTTGGCACCTGATAAAATTTTGCAGCTTTCTTCGTCCCTATTTTCTTGTACCTTACCATACTCAATACCTCTTTTACACTTTTACAAACACTATTACATCGTTTGAATTTGTGGGTAATACGGAACCCCACAGGAGTCGTGTTCGATATGAAAAGCACCAATGGGATCTGTATTTCACGCATCGTCATCTTGGATTAACTTAATTTCTGTCGTTACCGAACTTTAATAACGTAAACATCAGACAGATTAACATGTATTTCTAGGCTGTAGAACGGGACAGGTGCACCACAATCGATATTCAATCAAACAATTAATTAATTAATTAATTAATGTTTATTTCTAAACAATTTACCCTGCAAAATTTCAGAAATTTCTAACAAAAATCTTAGGAGTTATTATTCATAAACAAAATCGTGCGAACCCCTCTCTCACACACACACTAACATCTATACATACAGAAGTTACCCCCGAATTTTTTTTGCGTTTTTCGGCATTTCAAAGTGCTCTAAATCCTAAAGTGTAAAAATCTGGGACTCATCTTTTGCATTTCGTTATAGTTTCTTTCTGTTATAACAACCGGAAAAGTAACTGATTAATTAAGATAAGAACTACATATTGGCAAATTATGTTCAGGTACGTTTCTTATTATAAACATCCATAAACAGAGTGAAAGAAACAAAACACAGAAAACTAGAGCTTTTTCTCTTCCTACAAACTGTATGAAAAGGGACATATAACAAATTATGTGTCGAAAATTTCTCAAATTTTTATTGATTAGAGGAATTGATGCGCCTAACGTTATTATCGGGTTGAGACATATGTTAACATCTAGAAAATGTGCACTCGAGTTTCTAACCTGATCTAAGCTGTGGGTGAGGCCGTAAGCATTGTCGTTCATGCACGACAAAAAATCGTCGAGATGCGGTGTGGTTTTTCCAAAGTATAAAGATGTCGTCCACGTATCTTTGGTATAGACTAATGTATAATAAGAATTTGGGCAACATCCTCTCCTCCAACTGTTGCACCACTAGCTCGCAAAGGTCCCCCGAAAACGGGCTGCCCAAGGGCGTACCTCGTCTTTGTAAATAAGTGGCGTTGTTGAACTGGAAAACCGAGGTGTAGCACATTAGATGTGCCAGCTCTTATATCTGCTGACGGTGCCGGAGCGCATCATTCTCACGAAGTAGAAGGTCCCTAAGCGCACAGAAGCATGGCTGCAGACGTATGGAAGGTATAAGGGACACGAAATCCAAGACCGTGATGTGCGGGTCGTCGCCTACATCGACCCGCCGTAACAACTGAACAAAAGCAGCGGAATTGGTGGTAAAAAACTTATAACCCTTCAAACGCTCTGCGGCGATGCTGTGAACGGCTTTTTCGAGCAGCCTCGTTTGTGACCTAGCTTCATCCAAGACTGGCCTAAGTGAAGGAGTCTATTTGTGCGTTTTGGCGAATGCGAACAGCCTCGGGATGTCGGGAGAGACGACGACCGCCTTGCCCAACCCCCATTTTTATGGTAAAGGAAGTGCGGGTAAATCTAGAAACACGAGACTGTAGCTTATCTATATAGCCGGGATCGATTGGTTCGCAGTCACTGTCGTCGATATACCGTTGCATGAGAGACCTGTAGGTGGCTTCCTTTAATAAAACGAGAGATTTATTTTTATTAGCTTTGAGGACTATGATGTGCTCGTCCGCCAGCCATTTCCTAGTTTTTTTGTATAAGGGCCCGCAGTGACAACTGGGGCCCTTATACAAAAAAACTTCAGGATTGTTTCGTCCTGTTGACGAAACAATCCTGAAGACGGCTTTCCACCTGTAGTACTGCTTGCGGGTGTCGCTCAAGCCAGTGATGAGCCTTTCGACGTCGGGCATTATATTCTCCGGGCGCAATTTTGAGGGCCCCGGGGCAAACGTCGGACCATGCCCCGAGTTGGTTAAGGACATAACACTTGTACAAAAAGGTTTCGTGGATTGTTAACACTCAGAAGTTTTTGTCACTGATAAAATGCAATCCAGAAAAAAACGTCGGTTAACTTCTTTGGATTTAAACGATGAAGTCTCATCAATTTTTTGGAAGAAACATTTAAAACAAATTGACCTTTTAAAAGAGTATAAAGAAAAATTGATATAATACATTATTGCTTAGAAAAGAATACAGTCAAAAATACAATATTTTGTCTGATTCTATTTTAGTTTAACCTAAAATAGATATCTTCGATAAAAAAATAAATCGTTGCTAATTTAATACTCTGAGTTTTATTGAAAAACTAATAATAATACACAAACTACAATAATTACATTTCAATTTCTATTTATTTCTTAATTTATTGTTAATATTTAATTTTACAATATGGTGGAATAATGTTAATTTTGTGTTTATTCTATTGATAGACTAACGAAATGTGATTTTCTCTTTTCTAAGAAACTAGTAGCTCGAAACTTAGAGCTACTTTTTTGTTCCTATCAATATGCTCTACAGCTCCGTTAACATCCGAATGGTAAGATTTACTCCCCGAATGAAGAGGTGGCGACTCCCCAAACATTAGACCCCTGTACTAACAATAAAGTCAAAGGAACCATACCCCCACTCCCGACTCTTCGAGAGATATAAGACCCTGAAATAATAAATTCCTATTACAAATATACTGAATTATTTATCTTGTTATATTGACCAAATAATAATTTATTGGCCAAATGAATAATATTGTTAATTTAAATGTTTGAAATATGACACACGATAGGGGCGCCTCTAGTGTCCGTTATCAAACGGTTACGGGACAGACGGATACCCGTTGAATGGGTTAATGAAGTGCAAACCCGAGACAAACTGTCAATGTTCGGTTGTTTTATCCAATATACCACCGGTTGGCTTCGTATGAATTGACTCGAAAGAGCAAATATACACAGTAGATTCTACATTTATTATGCACTTTCGTTCTAAAAGATCTTTTAGCAAACAGTAGCATAAGTTTAATGTCGCAAGTTGAGATCTCTACCCTGCAGATAATAAAAAATTCAACTGTGCTCAGTTTAACACATAAGCTGTCAGAGTACATTTGTATTTATTAATTCTAAGCCCGCATATTAGTTTTTTGTATTTTTGCTTGTTATGTTTGCTTTGCATGTCACAGATTGTCAATAATCAATATGTATTTGTGGAAGCCAAACGAACTGCCGAACTATCGGGCTATCGGCTTGATGCCGGAATTAACAGCTGCTATGTCCAAGTAAAGTTATAATTTATCACCTGCAATTACAGTTGCTTAATAAAGGTTTTCGATTATTTTCATAGACTGATATTTGACCGAGACCACACCTATCAGTCCTTGTTTTAAAATGACTGATCATTCTGACATCAACACCTTCTAATTTCGATGGAAATTCGCGAATTATATGTCAAAACATTTTTAAAATCAATTTCGCATATTTTATAGGCGCGAATGTGATTCAAGTAGCAGTACACGGTACTGTACATCAGTGTGTACCAGTACATCAACGGTCTACTCTTGATGACGTCATGAAGTTTGTCGCGAGAGTTGCTTAATTATACTTTCTATATGCAAAATTTCTTCAATCTTAACACAAAATTAAAAAAAAATGCCTTTTAAAGAATTTGCGAAATTTCCAGGAATGAAAAGAATTATCCGGGTTAAAAACAAACGGATATACAGGAAAAGAAGCGAATTTGTTTTGGAATTATGCGATTTAAACGTAATTAATCTCGACAACAAGACTTTGAAATTCGGTCCGAATACCAATAATCACGAAATAGTTTATCGATACAAATTGAAAAATGTAAAATATTTTAAAGAAATTCTTTTCGTTTTCCAGCTGCATTATATTTTTTTAAGCATTACATTGAGTACAGTATAAAAAACTAAACTAGTAAACAGATTTTATTAAGAGAAATTAAGAAAAATCCAATATTCAAAAAGTCCTCCGACTGAGTAAATATTAATGTTAAATGCTCTTCGAAATGAATTAATATTTTTAAATTTTATGAAATTTTCGGTCCTAACTTTTAAACTTATTTTTGGATCCAGACGAACTCTTCGCCGTCGACGCCATCGTCTTCGAGAGTATCGAATTTAAAGTTAACGGTTAATACGAAAAAGGTAAGTTTTATGGAAATTTGTTCCGAGAATTTATTAAGCGTGAACTGGACCAGAATTGACAAAACCTTTTAATCGTAAGTTACGATATCATAAAATATCTCGTAAATAATAAGATAAAAGATAGTTATGGTAAGCCGATGAAGTGGACAAAATGGCGACCGAGTATTTGTCGCCGTCGAGTCCATCGTCTGTTTTAAATATTTCTGATTCGAAACTTGTAAGATGTTAAGGAATGGCGATAGATTAATTGAAGTTTTAACGGCGGAATTAATTAAAATATGACTAAAAATTTATTAAATATATTTTTTGATAATTTTTATGAAACGTGTATTAATGCTATTATTAACGTTTTATGATTAACTTTAAGGACAGACTTACGTAACTTATTGTAATATATTTATATATTTAATAAAAAGTAAAACATCTGGATACGAGTCCAATTTTTCTTGCCATGTCTAATCACCAGGAACAACTATTTCCATTGCAAATGTTTTACTTTTTATTAAATTGTAATTCTGCCAGCCCTTTTCTACGAACAAATATTTACAAATGTTAATATTAAAAGAGAAAAAACTATTGACAAGGTTTATAATAAAAGTTATTATTATTTTATATTTCCAGTCTTGTTACCATTCCCACTGGGTCCTGGCCATGTTGGCCATCAGGGGACTCTTGTGTTGTGTTGTATACCCCTGTATTATGGCCGAGTTGGCCATCTGGGGTTCTTTGCGTTGTTGCTCCCCATTGTAACCTGGCCGAGTTGGCTGTCAGGGGACTTTTCGTGTTTATTATTATTATTATTTATTTATTTATTTATTTATATTTTATTTATTTATTTATTTTTATTTTTTTTCTTTCGTGTGTAACTTTGTGCTTTTGTACTCCAGCACATTCCGGGTTGGTATTTTCAGCAGCTTGTGTCGGTTGCCCACGTGCATAGCTGTCAACTGCTCGCGTTCCCTGTCTCCCTAGAGGCAGTACCATGTGCGGGCTTATTTTCTGTATGTATTTTGACCATACTGTTATCTATGGACTATGTCCCATGTGTTGTAACTAAAGTATACTCAATAAATGGAACTTGATGGCGCCATGGTTTCCACTTCACACTTTCCTATCATTCCTTACTTTTCTTCCCTCTTCTCATTTCCTCTAAAACTCTTCATCCTTCCTTTTCAAAGGCTATGCCGTAAGGTTCGGCCTTCTAACACTTTTAAACATATCATATCATATTATTTTATATCAATTACAGGGCATTCTATATATAGGACATTAAGCACATGGTTATCACGTTAGCTATATCTAATCTGTGTTATTTATAAATTAAATTCTATTGAATTTTTGTAAAATTCTATTGAATTTTTGTAAAATTCTATAGAACTTAATATATAAACTACGCAGAGTGGGCATGCAGAGTGGAGATACGTGATATTGGGCAGACGAACATCACGTATCTTGCATTTTGTTGTAGTTTTTGCTTCACATAATGACATTGTCAAGCAGAATTATACAGAACATCACTATTTTGGTTTTTTGCTGGAAGTATCTATTTGTTCAATCTACAAATTTTTCTCTAATATTTCATTATCGAAGAATTTTGAAAATAATTTTAAAGAAGTTACTTCGGCTAAAATGCAATCTTTGGCATCAGACAAGACACGATTATCGACAAGTTTTGTTTCACGTATTTCTCCTATTCACTTTTTTCAACTTCGACACGAAGTTTCCTTAAACGATACTTAATATTCAGAAACTCGAACTTTATATCTGAATTTTGGTAGCATATTTCCACATAAATTGCTACTATTTTATTAATATCAATACTTTTACTTTTCAAACAGTTGGTAATTCTATATTCTCAGCTCGAGTTTGTCCTGCAAGTTAGCAGTATATCGAGTAACTTTTTTTGAGGTTCGTAAAGTTAACATATCTAGAAATAACTATAATATGTGCAATATTATTCATATCGCAAGATTCGTCACAGGCAATATAAAATTCTGGTTTTGAATTTAAATCCGTAACTTGCCGTAGAAACAGTTTTGTCTCTCAGTCTTGGCGGACATTGGCGTGTCTTTTATTTTAGCAATTCTTTTTGTTTTAATTTTAAAATTGCAAAATAGATATTCGGACATTTTAATGAAACAACCTTTCATAAAATCGCCATCCGTAAATGGCTTTCCCTGTTTCACTATTTCTAGAGCGGCAACAAAACTAGCAGTACAGTAGTTGTATTATTACTTGATTTTATCTGATTTGAAAATGTACAGTACATATACTTAAATTCGTTTTCCTTTGAAGACCTATTATCATATTTCTTTCTTCTCCCTCTCGATAAGTGTTTGCAAATGCTTCGTGTTTATTTAAAAAATGACTTTGTACATTTGATTTTTTCTTATTAAACTTTTCTTGACGTATTAAACACACTGGAAATCCTATTAAATTAGCAACAGCTGCATAGGATTCAGTGCCGTCACTTCTAAATTCTCGATTTTCTTCTACGTTTCTATATAATGACATAAATACGAAAAAATAAGAACAGTATAAGACTTCAATATGCCAAACCAACATAATTGTTAATATTTCCATTTTTCAATTATATCATCAGGCAGGAGAAACTTCATTGGAGTATTCGTGATGGTTCATATCTCTGATTGTGACTCTACTTTGTCAATTATCCGGAAAGAATTGAAGAGGAGGCATTTGTAAAGTACTATATTATTTTTACAACGATTATCGACACTACTTTGTGTCGGAAATAGCCGTTACCTAACGGGTACTTTACGTGGATTCGCGTTAATGTGCCAGGCCTGGACTTTAAGTGTACACCTAATTAAATAATGACAAAGTTAGTCAAAAACAATCCAATATTTAATGAAATTCTAGTAATAACTATATACAAAAAAATTTGTAAAAATTAAATAACAATTTATTGAACGTAAATCAATAAAAATCAACCCGATAAAACTCAAATCAATTATTTTTTAACTTATTCTATTCTCTTTTGGAATTCGACAAAAATTCAAAGACTTAACTTATATACAATTATTCTTATGAATTAAAGGTCCTAATCGTCACCTCAATATACTAGGAACCCTTCTCCTCAACTCTCAAGACTTTCTCTAATCTTCGATCCAGAAATCGAATAACTTCAAAATCTCCTTGGAACGACTTTATCCTATCGAACACCTCTTTCCTTTGCTCCTACGAAGCTCACCATGCTCGCTGCTAACAGAAGCTCACCTCGGTAATCTTCACTTGAGGTTAGGTCTTTATACTGTGAGGTGACGTCACAATTTTGAGTGAGACCACTTCCCTCATTTACATACTATTTGCTAACAAACTTTTTCTGTTTGTCTAGCAGCCTATTTTCCGACAATACTCGCTAACCTTTTACATTATTCTTTTTGACAATTTTCGGGATGTTTTTATTCTTTAAGGTTTAGCAAGTTCTTAAGTTGTGCTTGTGGGGTCTCCCCCCTTTTCTCGGTGCGGACTTACTTTTTTCCGCTCGGGAGCGCAAGTGTGCGCGAGTTTTTTCTACGGCGCTTTTCTCTCGTCGGTGAGTTGGTTTCTCTTCTATTTTTAAGATTCTGAGGTGAATGGTGAGGAAACCTTCGTCCTAACAAAACATAAGCCCAAAACAAAAATAGAATAAAAAGCAAAAATAAAAGTAACTAAAAATAACGCCGGACTTGGTTCCTTACACATGTACTCAAATTAACATTTTACCTCTTTAAATGTAGAAAATAAAACGGAAAGCAGATTAAAAAGTAGAATCGCACGTAACTTGATATTTATAACACATTTTTTTATTTTATTGTTACATCTCTTTAAAAATACTGCTTTTTCAATAAAATTTTATTTGGATAGTTGGAAAAATTAGTAAAAGCTTCTACTCGTTTGTTTAGTGCTATAACACTAACAACACTTGAGTTTGAGTCTGTTTCTTACTTGTACTAAATTTTAAATTTCCTTAATAAAACAATTTATTAATTAATATTGATTAATAATACTTTATTCAACTACAAGAGGTAAGTGATTCGCATTATATCAACTTTATTCATTTATTTATGCAAATATAAATTTCAACTGGACTGTTTTAAAAGGTTTATTTCATTAAATACAGTGTTCACGTACAAAAGTATTTTAAACTAAGAAAATGGAGGTAAAAGAAGAGTTAGATACAAAAGATTTCGATTTCACTTTTGAACCAAGTAAAGAAAATTTTGCTGTTGTATTAAAGAATTGCAAGAAAGAATTAAAGACGGAAGATAAGAAGTTTTGTGTAAGAATCAAATCAGAAACTTTAGAATATGGAAACGATAATAATACAGAGGTTAGTAAAAAGTGGACATTTTGGAGATAGAAAAAAAGCATAGGCAAATTTCTCACAGAGTAATTTTTGTGGACTACCCAATATCTCGCGAAAGGTCATATGTAAAGGTACGGTTCCTTTGACGTTTTTGCTGGTACAGTAGAGTTTCGAAAACTCGGCCTAATGTGGACCGAAGGGTGGCTGAGTTTGTGAAAATGCCGGGTTATCGGGAATGGGATTAAAAAAATAAGTACGAGCGTTTCCTCAGAAAATTCTGTACTGTACTTGTATGTATTGTTTACTTGAGAATATAACAGAGAATAAACTGCCCAAATACCCTTAAACAAAGGAAAAGTACGTCCTTTATGAAGGCATAGAGCCTTTACTACAATGAAAATTAATGAATACACTGTGTACAGTAATTCACCTGATAAGACAGACTTTAAAAAAATACTTTATGAGAGCTTTTATACTTTTATAAAGCTGTCTACAATGAAAATTAATTAACTAAGGATTCTTTTTGCCCTGCCAGGGTGTGGCCGAGTTATACGGAGTGCCGGGTTATCGAGAGCCGAGTTTTCGAGGTTCTACTGTATAAGTGTGCTCTACAGCTGTATAAAGATCTCAACAGTCTCATTCGGCGCTTGAGTATGGTATCTCTATGATTCTGATGTTGCTTTAAGGACGAGAAAAACAACTAAAATATTAAAATATAAAATACGAAATAGGAAAGAATATCTTTATAACTTATGGTCGAACCGAGATAGGCACGTCATTCTTGATGACAGGACGAAAAAGCTATTTTGGCAGTTTTCTATAAAATTTGTCATTTTGGTGATAGTATTCGTTTTCTATGGGTTAAGTAAAAAATCTGGCACTTTTCAATCGAACTTTACAAAATCTTACACAAATTGCTTAATTATTTATATATATTACAATATTGTTATTAAAAGAATAAAGTAGTTGTCCAGATAAGAGCATAAAAAAGTATAAGGATTATTATATGCTTTTAATGGTTTGTTGTTTGTAAATATTAAATGTATTATTGATTGTACACAATTATATAAAAGCTATATTTTTTTGTCAGATAGATCTTAACTTATTGTAGTTACAAAGAACAGAAAAATACAATTAAATAGATAATAGGAATAATTAAAATGGATAATTCGTATGAGATTTAGACTGTAGGAATGAGATGGGAGAATAACTTACAAAGAATTGATTAAAATTGTAGTTTTTTGGATCATCTCGAGGTCTAACAAAGGATTCAATATAACAGATATAGGCCTAGTAAGGTTAGTGATATAATCCTGGGTTTGTTGATTGAATTCTATCTTTTGCGGCGACCGCCGCCAAGACGCGTTTCTATCAGCCAATAACAGTTCGTCTGGTAGTCACGTGAGAAAATACAATCGCATGGTGTTTTAATGACGGAAAGTTCGAGACGGTTAACCCAGATAACTAAAATCAAAATAAAGAGGAAAGGATAACAAATTTTAAAAAAATTCTACACAAATTATTATATATAATTTAATTCAAAGAACAAAACAACCGAATCTTACTCGAAGTAGTATTATTTATCGAGAGATCTTAATCGAGGAATAAGTCTATTTTGTACACAAGTTTTTGTCGATCCAAAAAAGTATCTCTAATTCAAAGTCTTTATTCGAATCTTCGACAAAATCTTCTAGCTAAATAAAGCAAGCCATATAAAACAAAATTTGTAAACACGTGGATAGGGGCAGTGTCGGTATCGTTCGCCATCTTGAATACTGAACGCATGCGCTGAAATGTAAGCGAATTGCCGCTTGTGTGGCTGTGCTGCCGCGGCGAAAATGCATTTGCGACACCGCTTTTCCTTGCCGCGCCGCATGTGTGCATCTGGCTTTAGGCGATACATAAGTAAATAATAGCTTATAATTATAACATCGCTTATTATAGTCATTGTTGAAATTATTGTTGGAATAATAAGTAAAGCGTCTATACTATTTGTAGTACTGTACTGTACATTGACGTAAACTGACCTATATTCGGCGAAGTCAACCACCCACAGTTGAGGGAGGGAAGATAAACGATACTTTTGTAATCAAGGCAGTAACTTTTCACTACTTGACTTGCAGTGTTTGTTTGAAAGAAAAATATATACTGTATTTTCAAGTTATAAACGTTGCAAATTAATTGCGACTGTTTTCTAGTTCTACCTTTTTTCGAAAATTTGTAATTTTAATATTATTAAAAATTTAACCATTGTAAACTAATATGTTTATAATAGAAAATTAAAAAGAGATCAATTTTAATAAACCTAACGGTGTTGATTGACAGCAGTGAAATATAAATACATGGATTGCTATCAATAATTATAAATGGTACAATTCAGTTGATTTGCCCTATTGGAATGCTTAAAAGAAACAAATAAGCCGTGGCGCGTTATAACTATCGGACCGTGGCAAATTTAAATTAGAGGGTCCCACGTGAAGTGTTGGGAAAACTGGAGAGGTTAGGAGTGGATGTTTAGTGGACATCCGTTTATTTCATTAAATTTTATACAAGTTATGCATTTTATTATGTTTCAGAATTTTTTGTAAGTTTCTTTTTTACTTATGGTATCTATCATTTTTAAAGTTATGAAGGTTTTTAAGGGAAGGAGTTTTATTGAACGATCCTTCTAAATTATTTTAAGATAATATTTTGAAGGAATTTAGAGGCAACGATTGTACGGAAACATGGTCAAACTGGAACAATGGGGGAGGAGCGTGTTAATAGTTAATAAGAACGAGTGGAAATGGATATTTTGTATGTTTTATATCATAGGAATCGGAGGGAAGAATAATTTACAGACTTTTTAAAAAATTTTTGAGTTAACCAGTGTCGTTCTAACAAAAAAAGAATTCAATATTTTATAACTAGAGAGGTTGATATGATGTATTTTGAGGTTCAATAATGTAGAAGCTGTCATATTACGTCATTTTTTTCGTATGATGATGCTCAAGATTTTAATTAATTGAACGAATTCTTATAATACAGTCAAGACTAATGCAGATGAAATATTATTATTTTGAAAGAATTTATCGATTAAACGCAATTTAATGTTTCGGTTTAAGTATTTTTTACTTATTCTTCTGTAAAATTTAACTAGTGTGATAATGATTTTTGTGTTGTTTCAGATAAATACTTACGAAAATTCAAGAAATAACACAAACTCTTCTAATCGTTGGAGTAATTCCGGTTATAACAATGAAACAGGTAAGAGACTTATGCGTTTTACATTATAAAAATATGTTTATTATATGTGTCACACATTACACCAATACGCAGTGACAAATAGCTCGTTTTCGGCTTGTAATCACAAATATGTGATGTAGTGAAATATGTAATTTAATACTGTTATGTTAGCTATTAAAAATATGTTTAGTTTTATTTTATATTTCAAGTTTTTCTAGAATCCCTTAACACAAAACTTTGTAAATTTCACTACAGATATCAAGAAAGAAGTAAAAGAGAATTGTGATGTAAAACACGGTATAAAAACAGAATGTAAAGTTGATTTGAAAAAATTGAAAATTGAAGTAAAAACTGAAGATTGTAAAGATATTCATCTTCCAGCTGATAATGAACAGGTAATGGTAAGTAATACAAATTTCGAAATATTTTACAGTGAAATTTTAATATTAACGTAGCTTTCCGAATGGTTGAAAACGTACATCAATATAATATTATGCTTTGAAATTAGGTGTATTCTGTATTAAATAAAAAATATGTATTATTATAAGAAAAAAATGTAACAGCGAGTTGCACAGCTTTCCTGGCTGTTAAGAGATTTTATTTAAAAATTAATATTTATATTATTAATCATGATAAATAAATAAAATTGTCTGTGGCGCTACGTTATAAAAGCTCTCTATAATTATGGAAATAATAATTATAAAATGAAAAAATGTATAATTTTAATAGTAGAATTTCATTTTATAATTAAAATGAAATTCTTAATTTTAAGTATATATAATATTATTATTA
>NW_019385375.1:266582-277332 GCF_000671375.1 Centruroides sculpturatus
CCTCCCCCGTGACACGCGTCGTCACTGTCGTCAGTCCGTCGGAAGCTCTCGAATGATGCCGTCGTCCGATGTTTCTATGAGGTTTAATTCGCTTTCGACGCAAGACAATTCTGAATAAATAGATTAGTTTTTTTTTAAATCAAATACTTTATTTATGCGAGTACTATTTATTGTTGGCAAGAAAAAATTTTGTGGCTCTTTAAAAACTTTGAAATTTTGTAAATTGTAATTTTTGGCTCTTCCGACTCAAAAGGTTGCCGACCCCTGCCCTAGCCTATTCACCTCATTCTGGTTTGGATGCCATTTGGATGATCATAGTTCTGACATCCTCCCGCTCCTTTAAAAGATTTTTAATAGCAGATTACGGCATTGGTCGTCTTTCGTCTTCTTGTTTTTCAAAAGAAATCACATCTCGCTGAATTTCTTGCTGTTCTTCATTTAAGAGTTCTTGGAGTTCTGTCGTCACATTAGTTTTAGGTTTCATTATGAGCTATTCAATCCTCTTTATTTCTCAGATGTGATTTTTCATTATTCCTTTAGTTTCTTGAGACATCTTGATATATCTTTCATAGCTAACATTGTGCCTACTGTAGACCTGTTCAAGTCATACTGTCTAGCAGCGTGAGACATCTCGTGTTCACTCTCTACCTTGACTATTATTTTTCGCTTTGTTTCTACAGTGAGCATAGTTCTTGACACTCCCCCACTCATTTTAGGGTTCATAATATTATGAATTTCTCTTTTAAATATAAAAATCAGAAAAGCACTTATTAAAATTCAGAGAACAGAAATCAACTAGAGCGCATAAAATTATTTAAATTCAAGGTCCAGATGAAATTCGAAATTTGGAATTAAAAACGTTAAGGAATATTTGAGGGGACTGTTAAACTCCCGCCTTTCGTAAATAAAAACTGACGCAAAACTTTAACGCCGGACCGTCAAAGACTATAAAAAAATTAACGAAACGCTGGAATTGCAAAGGAGTGTTTCAAAATTCAAAGGAATTCTATCCGATCGGTACCGGGTTCAGAGTCGATGTCGATGTCTTCAGCGGTCCGAAAGGTTTCGAATTGTCACCTGGAGATAAGGGAAGACCAATCGGTATTTAGTATTTTATGTCGCTTCTTTTTCTATTTGTTCTCTGAATTGTTCGTTGTCCGAACATAAAAGTCTTTGGCGAGTGTTCGTTATCCGATTCGTTCGCAGTTTGAACTGTTCATTAACCGATCATCCACTGTACTATGCAGACATTAATTAGATAAACACAGATTACAATAAATTAATAAACACTGCAATTTCTAATCATAATTCGTTATAAAGTAGCAGTTTACTACAACAAACTAATAGAGATGTTGCGGCGGAAATTTTCATTGCTAAAACGTTAACATTGAGCGCCGCTATTTTGAAATCCTAGAAGTTTGACAATGGCGTTTGGAAAGTGGCGAGTAGAAATTAGACGTAAACGTTTGCTTTTTCTGTGTTTTGGGTTAAATTTATGACGTATTGTATTATAAAGAATATTTATTCAAGCATTTGTGAATAACACTGTAAAAACAGACGAATTTAATGCAGAAATTATTTAATTATTCACTTTTTTTGCAAGTGATATAAAATGACTATAGATTATTTATGTATTTGTGTTTATTACAGATAATACTGTAGAAGTAAGTTTGTTCTTTAACAGCATTTTCTGTCATCAACAACATAACACGTTTGTAAATGTTTAAAAATAATTTTCCAAGCTGCTTTCGGATTTATATAAGCCACAACTTTCCTCTGGGATTTCACTACGCTAAATTACTTTAGAAATAACATAGATCTCTAGTAAAACCAGCGTACTTCATTAGTATTATTTTTATCAATACACAAGATAGAAAGTAAAGATTTTTGTTTTTTATTTTGTTAATTTCTGCAAAAGACTAAATAATTTGTACAAAATTTTTAAAACAATAATTAATTTCAATGCTATTTTGTAAATGTAGCTTATATATAAAATCACAGAATACGGATTTGTAACTTATGTGTGTAATGACTTTAATATTACTTTTCCGACTGTAATATATAACAGAGGGAAAATATGACCATCGATCAGAAAATGACTCCCCAAGACATTTACATTTCTAAACTTAGAACAACTTAGAACATTTTGAAACGCTGAAAAATGGGAAAGGAAAAAAATGGGAATCGAGGCTATTAAATTTTACTGCTTAAAAATCGAGAGGGTGGGAGATAATGGAGGTCGTGTGTATCTCCAGTAGGGTCGGACTTAATGATGATTTTACTCCTTATTCGCATTTAGCTTTTTTAATATAAAACGCATCTCTACTTTTAAAATTCAGTTTTTTACCTTTCTATAATAGTTAAAAGTATCATATTTTATTTAAAAAAACGTTTTATTAAAGACAGCAAATTTTAAAACGTTGTCGGGAAAGTCGAGCAACTCATTACTGGTTTATATATTATAAATGATTAGTTGTTATAAATGGTATATATATTATAAATGGTTGTTATGTATTATTTGCATATTGTTTAGCCTGTCAAGAAAGAATACTTTACTCCAAACGAAAATTTTAACAACAATGAATTGAACGTTAAAAGTAAGTAACATGTTTACTTAATTCAAACTTTTTATATTAGCATTATTAAGAGGGCAGCTGAAGAACTGCATTCAAGTTTCAACCGTCATACATTGATTTGGGATTATATTTGATATTTGAGAATTATAAGTAACTACCTGCGTCGTATTAATATAAATTTGAATTTAATAAAATTATGTTGGGATGATTAGAATTACTAAATAACAACTCATGGGTTGTTATTTAATGATTCATATTACCTTGTTTTGTGTATGGATCCGCTAGAATAATAAAGAAAATATATTGAAACGAAGTAAAAGCGAAAGCGTTATAAATATAATATCAAAACAAAGAAATACGTTCCTTCCAGTAAAAAATGCAATTCATGGTAAGATTAAAAGGATATACTTCAGAGATATGTTTGTATTTAATTCTAAACACCAATTTACATGTGATTTATGTACAGAGACTTTTACAAATAAGAGAATATTAGAAACACGTCTGTCATATTAGAAGAAAAAAGCATTTCGCTGCTCAACCTGCAATAATAAGTTTTTGTTGCAATTTATATTGAGAAAACACATGATAGAACATAAATCTGAAAATTAAAACGAAATCTTTTTTAGGAATTTACGTTTGCAGCCATGTAGAAATCAAGTGAAGTCATCTCTAAGAAATGGTAAAAAATCTAATTTCCAGAAGAATAACGACATTTGTGATATGCTTGTTCGATATGGTAAGGGAAGTTTAGAAAGACACAAAAGAATACACAGAGCTCATGCCTGCGATATATGTGAAAAAGAATTTAAATTGAACTCTCTGTTTTTGCAACGTGAACGAACGCATAATGAAGACCGTTGTTTCAAATGCGATATTTGCAATAAGAGTTATAAATGGAAACAAAATTTTAAAAAATTAACGCGAAACTCATACTGATGAATGTAACTATGTTTTTCAGGTATGTAACAGAAGTTTTAAACCAAGTTCTAGTTTCAAACAGCATATTCGTATATTTAGTAATAAATGCAAATATTATTGTCATATGTGTAACAAATATTTTAAAACAAAACACTATTTAACAAAGTATAAAGTAATTCATAGCGATAGAAAAAAAGTATGTTTGTCACATATGTAAAAAACATACTTTTTTTTAAAAAACAAAACGTTACGCTAATACAAGTTTCTTAGCCAGATACTGTATTATTAAACATGAAAATATCTATTTATGCCATATTTGTAGGAAGCCATTCAAGACAAACCACGCTAAAAGGACATTCGAATATTCACATTGAAAGGTGTGTGATATTCTGCCCCCGTTTTTTGTATTGTTTAAATTAGTATCGTTCTCCTCCTAACCTTAGTAATTGTACAGAAAAAAGGGATAGTCTACAATCAGCGATCGAAACTCTCTTTTCGGGTTAAATGTCGCAGTATATACCGATAAATTCGATCAACGATAAAATCAACAAGGCAAGAACGGACGTTTAACAGAAATAATAAGCGGCGTTTCTCACCCTTTTTTAGCTGCACATAGCACGTGTCTGCGGACACCTGCACAATAACCAAAACAAAATGATAATAATTGCCTCGCTCGTCGACTAATACGATATTTAATATACGCTAAACAATCTAGAGATTATTGTCAAATCTGAGAAGATATTGTCAAACTATCCAATAATTAATGAAAATGAACTGTCAAATTCGTAGGAATTTATATCATAAAATTTCACTTTTAGTAGACCAATGTCAACAATTCGACCAAAGAATACATCGGCGACGTGTCTAAACATATTTATAATAATTTGTGTCACACATTGCACCAATACACAGTGACCCATAGCTAGATTTCAGCTTCTAATCAATAATAAATGATGTAATAAAACATGTAATTAAATAGATTTATGTTAATTAATTAATGAAAATATACTCAGTTCTATTTTATAATTCAAGTTTTTTCTTTCAACTTTTATCACACATCGCATAAATACTTAGTGACCCATAGCTAGATTTCAGCTTCTAATCAGTAATAAATGATGTAATAAAACATGTAATTAAATAGATTTATGTTAATTAATTAATGAAAATATACTCAGTTTTATTTTATAATTCAAGTTTTATCTTTNAAATAGATTTATGTTAATTAATTCATGAAAATATACTCAGTTCTATTTTATAATTCAAGTTTTATCTTTCAATTTTTAACACGAAAACTTTGAAAATTCCACTACAGATATTAAGAAAGAAGAAGTAAAAGAGAATTATGATAAAAAACATGGTATAAAATCAGAATGTAAAGTTGTTTTGAAAAAATTGAAATTTGAAGTAAAGAGGGAAGATTGTAAAGAAGTTGTTTATCTTTCAGATGATGATGAAAAGGTATTAGTAAGTAATACAAATTTCAAAATATTTTACACATTTTTAATGAAATTTTTTCTTTCAATTTTTAACACGAAAACTTTGAAAATTCCACTACAGATATCAAGAAAAAAGAAGTAAAAGAGAATTGTGATATAAAACATGGTATTAAATCAGAATGTAAAGTTGTTTTGAAAAAGTTAAAATTTGAAGTAAAGAGGGAAGATTGTAAAGAAGTTGTTCATCTCCTAGATGATAATGAAAAAGTATTATTAGTAAGTAATACAAATTTCAAAATATTTTACACATTTTTAGTGATATTTTAATATGTACTTAGATTCGTGAGTAGTTGAAAACGTAGATGAATAACAGTAATATAAAATTATGCTTAAAATTTAGGTGTTTTCTGTATTAAATATAATAATATGTATTATATAAAAAAAATCTAACAACGAGATGCGTAACTTTTCCGATTCTTAAAAAATTGTATTTAAAGAATAACTTTTATATTATGAATCAATAGAAATAAATATTACAGATGTAACGAAATTTTAAGATTTTGTTATATAAAAACGCTCTATACTTTTATTATTATACAATGACATAATGCTTAATTTTGAAGGTAGAGATAAGTTTTATAAGCAAGTGCAGACGCTAACAACAAACAAAATCTTGATTAAGTCCGATCCCCACTCGACATATTACACGTGATGTTTCTTTTCAAAAATTTAGCATCAATGCTCCCAATACAGAAGTTATCCTACCAAATTTCGTTTCTTAATGTTCAATCCATTCTGAGATATTAATTCTACATAATATTTTGAATGTATCTACTTTTGTATCTATAAATTTATATTTCATACATGTGTAGTTGGTGTTTAATGTATTATATTTTTAAAATCAATGATATTTAAGCTGTATGAGGTTAAAATGTATTTGGGACTTTTAAGTCCCGTGATGCCTAAGCAGTAGTAGAACTCGACTCGAGATATGCATTTTCGATCAAGTCCTCTGGAGATTCACGATGATCGAGAGATTGATTATCACAAAATAAGAAACCTGAAGTTATCTCTCATCGAAAAATCTGGAAACGAGTTGCGTAACATTTCCGGCAAAAAACTTCAAAATTGCGTGTGGCACCATTTGATAGGAAATTTTATTCAAAAACCATTTCATATTTGTTGAGTTCTTAGCCACTGTTAAGTTCTTAAGGGAGAATGCCCTTTAGAACGTAGTATTTTTATGTAGCAAAGAAACGGTTGTATCTGTCGGACAGAACACCGGTCACGTCCTACTCATCTGGCTGACCCGAACTAAAAGACAACAACCCCGAATGTTGCACTCACACGTAAACATCACTTTATGGGTTCCAGATTGAACCCCGGTCGTTAGGTGTTCACATGTGGTAAACACCTGATCCAACACGTGGTAAACACCTGACCCAACACCTCCCCTTTTAAGAAAGAGGGAAAAAAAAACAACTGTCCGAATTGGCGGTTTATGCCGCGTAATAGTTTTTTCGATAAGGGATTATCTGAAGCCGTCCCATCGGAACTCGAGTACGGGCTGACCGACGTGGAGGCTGTGGTGTTGATCTCTCGGGCGGTGTTTCTTCGACGGTGCATGGTCTCTCGAACGGCGGGGACTCATCGTCCTGCTGGGCTGGTCTTTCAACCGGATGTGTTGAGTCTGGAGTCGGAGCGGGACGTAGAGGGATGGAGAAGGCTTCTGCGATGACGGCGAGGGGGTCATCCTCGGGCTGAGGTCGAGAAGATTGTCTCCGTAATAGCTGATTGGAGTGAAATCGCCGAGTTGATCCGTCGGCCATNCATAATGCTTAACTTTGAAGGTTGTTTAGCGTCTACACTTGTTTATAAGTTTTATAAACAAGTGTAAACACTAACAAGAAAGAAAATCTTGATTAAGAGCAATTACACGTGATTATCCTCTATCTCTTCATCCTTGACGTTTTTTTGCCAAAATTTAGCATTAGTGCTCCATATACAGAAGTTATCCTACTAAATTTCGTTTTTTAATCTTCAATCTATTCTGAGATATTGATTCTACATAATATTTTGAATGTATCTACTTTTGTATCTATAAATTTATATTTCATATATGTGTAGTTGGAGTTTAGTGTATTGTATTTGTAAAATCAATGATAATTAAGCTGTATGAGGTTAAAATGTATTCGGGACTTTTAAGTCCTGTCATGCCTAAGCAGTAGTAGAACTCGACTCGAGATCTGCATTTTCGATCAAGTCCTCTGGAGATTCACGATGATCGAGAGATTGATTATCACAAAATAAGAAACCCGAAGTTATTTCTCGTGGAAAAAATCCAGCAACGAGTTGCGTAACATTTCCGGCAAAAAACTTCAAAATTGCGTGTGGCACCATTTGATAGGAAATTTTATTTCCAAACCATCTCATATTATTAGTTGTTATAAAATGGCAAAAAATTTAATTATCAGATTAAAGATAAATTGTATTTTTAAAAATTTTAATATGTAATAATAAGTAAAATATGTATATTTTTAAACATTTGTTTGGGTTGAGGAAGTCTTAAAACGGAGATTTCCAATAGCTGACTGTCAAAATTGACAGGATTTTTATACTTTCAGTTGTTACACGCATTACATGACACGAAAGTAAGAGAAGGGCAAAAAAGAAAAGACAATCAACGAGAAGATATTTATTGTGACATCCTCACAATGCCGGGCTGCAATTTTTCATTATATTAATCTTTTATTTAATTTAAAATATTCTTTTCACCAGAAATTATTTGTGGCTTCCCTTGTACTGTACGTTATACTTTCCCTGTTTATAAGAGTTGTGACGTTTACGTATCTAACTTCTTTTAGAGGAAACTTTCTGAATTGTAATAACTTCACTTTTGATTTGCATTCGAAGTTATTGTATACAAGAATTTCCGACGTAGTCCCTCTAAGCATATGTGGTTTCGGCTTTTAGCAATCTAACTCTGTTGACGAGATTTAGAAAAAACTGTCAAATAGTCGTACAGACTAAGGAAAGTGGGTATTTATAAGTCTTTTGAAATTGCACCCCGTTAAACTATAATTTACATATTTATATAGTATCAGATTGATTTAATTAGGCAAGAGGTACCGATAAACTGTATACAGTAGAGCCTCGATTATCCGACTCAATTGGGGACTGTGGTTGGTCAGATAATTGAAAAGTCGGATAACCGAAAAGTATGAAAAAATCCATTATTAGTTAGTATATTATTATATCTATTGTAATTATTATATTAGTATATCGCTATTAAATTAACCTACTTCACGTTGAATTTTGATCGATATATTTTTAAGCTTAACAAAAATTTTTAAAATCATAATCGTCGCTATTATATTGTTAAAAATTAGAAAATTAAGCCTCGTTTAAATACTGGCTCCCTTTTATGGTNTTTGGAAATGAAAATTTTTTTCTGAAAGGTGTTAAATAGATGATAGGGACTACTATAAAAATAAAAGTAGAAATTAGGCTATATTTTTTAAAAAATGTTTAGTAAGCGTATTTTTATGCTCTATTTTAAATAATTATACATGTGTTTTTCTATAAAGATGAATCTGTCTAATAATATTACGTAATATTTTATTATTTCAGATAAATATTAAAAAAGAACCAATTTCTACTAACAACACAAACGAATCCACTATTTGGAGTCATTCTGGTTATAAAATCGAAAGAGGTGAGAGGCTTAATGCTTTTAATACTATGAAAGTTTTTTGTAGTGATAAGAATAATTCGTAATACATAAATTTATATTCATATAAATGGGAATGATAACATTTGAAAAACGTTGCGAATACGTCGTGTATAATGCATAAGGAATTAAATAGAATTCAGTATTATCAATTATGTACATTTAATTTAGTTGAGAGATTTAAAATTGTTAATTCAGTTGATCAGAATCTTACAACAGAAAAAAGTCCAATTTATATGATTTAGATTTCAATGAAACGAGCAATTATTTATTATGACATCGTCACAATCTCGGGCTGCGATTAATCATATTTTTAATGTATGTAATTTAAAATATACGCTTTTTATCTCAAATTAGTAGTGGCTTGTTTCTGTGCATTATACTTTTCATATAACAATGCAGTTGTGCCGGTCTTTAGTTAACTGTTTTTAGGAGAAAAGATTTTAAATGAAATAATATGAGTTTCGATCTTCTTCAAACGTTTGTACACAGTTAATCAGGGTTTCCTGTTCCTACTCTCTCCATATTACCTAGTCGTGTCTTTTATCTTCGTCCGTTCTCGAGATTAAGAAAGAACTGACACACAGACAGACGACAGTGAGAATTGATAGGTCTTTAAATTTTTTAATGATTACAGTTCAATTATATGAATAAATTCGAACATTTTTAAAATAAATGTCGAAGAAGTCTGTTTGTATTTATTTTATTGTTTTTATGAATATATATCTATGATATTCTGAAAATAGTGGATTCTCCATTAATGGGTGCTCAGACTAGGATGTATTTTTACTTCTCACAGGTTCTAAGTTTCTAAAGTACTAATTTTATGTATCTATAAATAAAACTCACCTGTACTTTCAAAATTCAGCTTTTTATTGCATATACATTTATGTATTATATTTGAAACGAAGTGTGAGGGAGTGACGCGGATACGTAACACACTGTACAGTGCATGTACGTACATACATCTAAATATTCAGACAAAATTATCAACTTCGACAAATAGAATTACAAAATTTTATTTGTCGACGTATTTTATATTGTTGTGCTAATGGATGGTCAGAACGTCTAAAATGGGAAAACATTGAAATATTGAACTTTAATTAACATAAATTTATTGTAATGTGTTACAACTATGAGAATAAATTGTAAAATGATTGTAAGTTTCTAATTGAAAATCTTTATATCCGTGATTATTTAACTCTTTTAAGTTTTACTTTGTCGGCTCTTATATATAACAGAAGGGAAGTCTGTCAGAAAATAATCGTTACGAACATTTTTAAACTTAAGACAACTTAAAACGACGAGAAATTAAAAAATTTCGAGTATTTTCTGTATGAATACAGCGATGTGTGTGGAGGGGGACGGTGATTTTATTTAATTTTTTTTTTAAAGTTTAATGATTACTGTGCTTGTTGTCGAAAATTTCTTAAATTTAGAAGGCAGGTTTGTTTATTAATGGGATTGATGCTTTAAGTTTTTGTAATTAAAGGTCGAGGGGCTTATAGAGATAATGCGGGTCGTGAGTATCTTCAGTAAGGTCAGATATAATGACGAGTTTATTCATTTTCTAATATACAGTTTTTAATAAAACACATCTTTATCCTTAAAATTAAGTATTTTTAATTTTATAATCGTTAAAAATATAAAAATATTTTAAACAAAATACCATAAGAGATGGCACCACCCGTAGTATTAAATGTTTCCGGAAAAGTTAAGCACTCGTTGCTGGTCTATTTAATAACGAAAACAAGTTTTTAATCGTATTTATTATAATTTGTATCTCACATCACAGCAATTTGCCGTGACTCAAAGCCACTTTTCGGATTGTAATCAGAAATAAATGATGTAGTGAAAGATGTAAGTTAATATTGTTGTGTTAATTAATTAAAATATGTTCAGTTTTATTTTATTTTTTAAATTTTTCTTAGAATTCTTTAACACAAAAGTTTGTAAATTCCACTACAGATATTAAGAAAGAAGAAATAAAAGAGAATTGTGATGTAAAACATGGTATAAAAACAGAATGTAAAGTTGTTTTGAAAAAATTGAAGATTGAAGTAAAGACTGAAGATTGTAAAGAAGTTGTT
>NW_019385375.1:278409-284424 GCF_000671375.1 Centruroides sculpturatus
GAAAAACAAAAAATATCGTGTATCCACAAACACTCCAATAAATAAATAGAATTGAAACGACACTTTGAAATGTTTTCCCGATGAAAATGAATAATAATAATAAGTTTCAATAAAAATAATAAAATGTAAATTGAATTTTATCATAACGAGTTTGCTTGAATTTCCTTTCTTCTGAGATCGCAGCAATGTGCGACGGGTAAGGTAGTAAATAAATAAAATTGTCATTGGCATGTGTTATAGAAACTTTCTATAATTTTATTTACTGTATTATAAAATGAAGAAATAGTTAATTTTAATGGTAGAAATGCATTTCACAAACTATAGTAACAACAAATACAACCTTAATGAAGTGTGATCTCACTCGAGATTTTACACGGGACCATCTTCTATTTCTTCATTCCGGATGTTTTATTGCTAAAATTTAATAGCATTAATGTCCCTCATAGACAATGAACACTACACTAACACTAAATTTAGTTTCTTTATGTTCAATTCATTCTGAAATATTAGGCTAACTAGATGACAAATACATGTCTACGCACAGATATTCACTTAATTGTTTGCCATATTTTTTGGTGTAGACCAGTGTTCCGCAACAGGTGTACCGCAACACACCAGTGTGCCGTCACAAGATGAAAGGTGTGACTTGAACTTTTACATATTCTATTAATTTCAAGTTTTATTTATATATTTTTATCGCAATTGTTGTGTTTCGTATGCTTGTATTTCATTCACTGATGAAATAAAATGATGTTAAAGCAATAAACACATATGTCGTCCCAGTACTTACTTATTCTTTTGGAGTTATACATTGGACTCACACAGATCTTGAGCAGCTCCAAATGAAAACAACAACAACACTTACTAAGCATAAACAACATCATTCTAAATCTGCCACAGAAAGATTAACCCTTCCACGTAAAGAAGGCGGACGTGGCCTGATTGACATAGTTAACCTTCACTACAAACAAATACAGTCACTGCGAGAGTTTTTCTACAAGAAACAAGAAACATCACAGTTACATAAAGCAGTAACTCTAGCAGACTCAAATAACACACCATTAAACTTACACTCACAACATACAGACATGACACAACATATAAAAAGCATAGACAACATTAAGCAATCATGGGCTCAAAAGGCTCTCCATGGCAGGCATCCTTACGACCTGGCCCAGGATTTTGTTGACAAAACTGCGTCAAACAGCTGGTTAGATCGGGGATGCCTCTTTGGGGAGACGGAAGGATTCATGATTGCCATACAGGATCAGGTCATAAATACTAAAAACTACAGAAAACACATACTCAAAGATACAACACTCACAAATGACACATGCAGAAAATGTCACATCATGCCAGAAACTATACAACACATCACTTCTGGTTGCAAGCTCTTGGCACAGACAGATTACTTACATAGACACAATCAAGTAGCAAATATAATACACCAAGAGCTTGCAAAGAAACACAAATTGGTAGACATCCACGAACCATACTACAAGTATATTCCACAGACAGTATTGGAAAACAACACGCACAAAATGTACTACGACAGAGCCATAATCACAGATAAAACAATTTACCACAACAGACCAGACATCACACTCATTGACAAACACAATAAAATCACATACATTATAGACATATCCGTTCCAAACACTCACAACGTACAAAACACATGAAGTGAAAAAATCAGCAAGTACACGGAACTTGCACAGGAAATAAGGCATCTGTGGAGGATGGATGGATAGGGGTGCTTATTGAACTTGTCGTTCTCTCCTCTACAGGTATCATACCACAAACGCTACACAAAAGCCTGGGAACATTAAAATTGAATAGAAACACATACATCACACTACAGAAGGCCTCTATATTGAATACATGTCATATTGTTAGGAAATTCCTGAATACAGACACACAATGACACGCTTATTTAATTTTTGTCTTTTTTTTGAAGTTACTATGCCTTGACTCTGGTCTGGCATAGTACACAGCCATCGGTGTCCACCTAGTGTAACTCACAAAACTCAACATAATTGAGTTTTGTGGTTTATGGCATTACGAAATTCTATTAATAGTATCATATCATACGTTATTGAGAGGAATAACATTTTGGTGTGCCGTGTTGAGTCATGTCTAGTCATAGGTGTGCCGCGAGTAGAAAAAGGTTGCGGAACACTGGTGTAGACAATCTCAAAATCTGAAGATTTGCGAAAATTTACCATATTTCAATACTTCATTTTGTTATGCATACAAAACATTTCTAAAAGTAAGAAGCAAATTTCAACTTAAGTTTATATGTATAAATTATACTGTTTCAAATTTTCTCATTTTGTAGTTTGAGTACTTCTGCTTTTTAGTGCACGATAAATTAGAGAAAAACAATGAGTTTTTATTTCAGACTCATTGGTCAGGTCCACAATGGATGCGGCCACATGTTGAGATAGGTCGCCCGACATACAGGCGGACCTAAGATTTACGAAACCCTAGGCAAAAATTACTTTGAGGCCAATTGCAACGATGAGAGTACAAAATACCAGATTTATTTATTTTTCTAATACTATGAAATACTGCAATTAGATAAACAGAGATTACAACAAATTAATAATCACTGCAATTTCTAATTTTATCTAGTTTAAGTAGCAGTTGATTACAAATAAATAGTAGAGAGGTTGTGACCGAATTTTTCATAGTTAAAACGTGAACGTCAAGCGTCGCCATGTTGTAATTTTACAAGTTTGAAAATGTCGTTAGGAACGTCAAACGTGACGAGTAGAAGTTGGACTAAAACGTCTGCTTTTTCTCTGTTTTGGGTTAAATTTACGACGTATGTTATTAAAATAATGATTGTTTAAGCATTTATAAATAACATTGCAAAGAAACAGACTATTTTAATGCAGAAATGTTTTAATTATTAAATACTTTTGCAAGTAATGTAAAGTGCGTATACAATTTTTATATATTTCCCTCAAGAAAATGATGGCGTGAAAACAGGCAAAACGCATTGCAAATTTTTTACTGTTAAATCGTACGATAGAAGACACGACGCTAATTAAAGTCAAAAATAATTATAAAATATCTTTTTAATATTTTAAAATAATCTATTTTGTTAATTTCGTTCGTTGGTGATCTTAAATGTTTCTGCCATTTCTCGACAATATCTTATGAATCAGTGCGCTTCGTCAACGTTGGCGCAACGTGTTTTACTTGGAGTTCAAATGTCAAACGTGTTTTTCCGCTTGCCATACAAGTTTAAAGTTAATGAAAGTTTTATTATATTAGAGAGGCTGCAACCTCTCTAATATAATGAAATGAGCAAAACAATTTTACAACGAATTGTGAAGTTCAATAGGTGTAAAAATCTTTCGTTACAGAACTACTCTCCTGGCTTTCACAGGGCTAAATTACTTTACAAATAACATAAATCTCTAGTACAGTGAGCCTAATTCATTAATAATATATTTTCTCAATGGACAAGATGGAAAGTGAAAAATCTCTTGTGTTATTTTGTTAATTTTTCTAAAAGACTAAATAATTTCTACAAAATTTTTAAAACAATTAATTTTAATGCAGTTTTCAAATATGTTGCTTATATATGAAATCACAAAATATGGATATGTAATTTATAAAAAATAAGATTTTCGTATTATTTTTTCGGTCGTTATATATCACAAAAGGAAAGTAGTGACGATCGGTCAAAAATGACTCCACAAGATTTTTACATTTTTAAATTTAGAATTCCTTCAAACCTAAAAAAAATATCTTGAGTTTTATCTGTATGTATAGGTCTAAATGTTAGTGTGTGGGAGGCACGATTTTGTTCACGCTGTTTACAAGTTAATAACTCCTGTTCTTTTGTCGAAAATTTCGGAAATTTTGCAGGAAAGATTGATTATTAGGGAAATTAAGGCCATGGAATTTTGCTGGTTAAAAATTAACGAATTGGGGATATACACACGACTTTCCTTATCTCCAGTAAGATCGTACTTAATGATAATTTTACTCATTACTCGCATTTAACTATTTTATATAAAACTTATCCATACTTTCAAAATCCATTTATTTGCCTTTCTATAATAGTTAAAAATATATACAGTAAACCTGTCTATGGCGACCACCCACGGTTCCTTCAAAAAGTGGTCTTTTAGGCAGGTGGTCGTTCAATACAGGTGGTGCTGTAATACCGTATTTCCGTACTATTTTGCGCACTTTTTAGCCATTTCTACTAAGCAAAACTCGAGGTGAGCAAAAATAAGCGAATTTTTTCAAGGATAGGGCTATATTGGTATTGTATTTTATTCTTATCGGATAACCCGATTTACAGGAATCGTCATGATATTATAAGACAGATTTAATACTAATATTTTAAAGATTAATACTATAGTTGCATTTTCTCGATTATAATGCACACTTTCTTTTTTCCGACTTAATTCGACTCGGTTCTTTTCGTTCGCTCCTCAGTTACGTGTATTACGTCATCAATATACAAGCGCGTCCTATCTCTCCATCACTTTGCTTTTGGTTTTCGTTAGTTTAATCTTATTTTAACTTTAAAAATACTGTATTTTTTAATATTTAATATTTTCTTAATTAATTAAGTACAATAAGAAAAATTATTAATTAATAATAAAACGATTTTATTATTTTTTCTCATTATACGATTTCATTACAATCGCGGAATCGAAAAAGGAAGTAAAACTGATTTTTGCATTAATGCGTTTATTGTTTTTTGAATATTTTGCCTGCGAAAATTACTTGGATATTATTTTTCTAAAAATATCGTGGAAATAAGGTAGGTTGATACAGAAACTATTTATCGCACGTGTACTGTATATGAGCTTCAAAATAAATAAATAAAAATAGATTTTATCAAACGATGAGATCAGCCGATTAATTGTATCGTGTACAATATTTTACACCCCCAAGGAAAATACTGTAGGTCTAGGGTAAAATAAATTTTGTTTTCCCACAGTTAAACTTCGCCGCTAATTGCTGTTGTGATAACTTTAATACGATCTTCTAACGACAGCACTTTGCATTTCGGACATTTTCCAACAAACTGAAATGAATTTCCTTTGTTGCTAGACTAATTTATTAACACCTGCACCTAATTTCGAGGGTGGGAGAAGTGCCCGGGATGGGTTCGAACGAGAGTTTAGACTAATTCATTATATTAGGAGGCGGAAAAGTTGTTGAGATGGGTTCTTACAATAGTTTAGACCAGATACATTCGCGAAAGTGGTCGCTTATTACAGGTGTTGTGTGTTGTTTCGGACCAAAAATCGATGCCCGCGGTCGCGTTACACAGGTGGTCGTTTAATACGGGTAACTTATACGAAGACTCTATGGATAAACTATTCCGTGCCAGAAATTTTTGCCCGTTTTGGCAGGTGCCCGTCGAATGCAGGTGGTCGCCTAAGCTGTTTTCACTGTATTATTTTAAAACCGTTTTATAACAGACAGCGCCACCAAACTTTGGAAACGTTGCTGGGTAAAGTTGAGCAAACTTTTTCCCAGCAACGTTTCCAAATTTATACTGTTACTGATTTATATAATATAAGTAATTATTAGTTGTTGTCATGTATTTTTTGCTTATTGTTTAGCCTGTCAACAATGAATATTTCACTTCAAATGAAAATTTTAACAAGAATGAAATGAACATCCAAAGTAAGTAATATGTTACTTAGTTCAAACTTTTTATATTAGTATTTTTTATAGGGCAGCTGAACAACTGCATTCAAGATTTAAATGTCAAATATTTAACTCGAATTAGATATTTCAAAATTACACGTAATTTCTTACAACATATTAATATAACTTTTGTAGTTAATAAAAATGTTTTGGGATGATCAGAATTACTAAATAACAATTCACGAGTTGTGATGTAATCATTCATGTTATCTACTTTGTTCATGGATTTGCTAAAATAATAAAGAAAATGTATTGAATCGAAGTAAACGAAGTCTATATAACTTATTTAATGACAAGTAGGGGAGACCGAGGCAACTTCGGCAA
>NW_019385376.1:0-90845 GCF_000671375.1 Centruroides sculpturatus
TCCTTAGCACAACAACTAATACAAGCAGATCATCACTTCTCTATATACATTTGTGTTTGCTGACTGTAAGAAATATATAAGCTTCACCATCTTTCTCTGTTTTTGGGTTTAAAGTGTTGGAATTGATACTTACAATTACTAGCTGTGTGGACTTTGTTTTTTTTTACTTGTACGCATATTATATATGGACTTATGGGATTCTCAAATCTTTGTCTTACAAATTTTCTGCATGGGATAAATTCTGTTAAACACTTTGTCAGAATTATTGTATTTACTGCGACCTTCATTTGCGAAAATATTCCTGCAGATAAGTAATCTGTTATATGCTGCAGCAAGCTGCTGCATATTTTGTTCGGGTCTTTTATTGTCATTGTGTTTTTATTTTTATTTATTTATTTNTATTACTCACTTGTGGTCATTCACTAGCTCTCAACTGGTCAACTACTAGAGCCATATGGTCATTCACTGGTGATTTTTAAATTTTAAAAACATTGTCATTAATTTAATAAATATTACAGAAAATTAAAAATTCACTCTTTGAATGAGTAGTGCGAGTTCTTGATAACCAGCAATGACCACTACTTATGTTAAATGTCTGTTTGTTAAGTTATTATATAGAAATATTTTTATCAAGGTGCTTAATCAGTCAACTGGTGCAACTACCCTATTTGTTATGAAGCTTATTTTAAACTTTTTTTGTTTGAATAAAATTAAGACAAAATGTCTGCAGATAAAATGCACGTTGGGCATATCATGCATGCTTTCTAAGTTTTGTAAAGGATATCATGCTACACAAACAGTAAAAAATACTCATACTGTGTACAGGGAAGATGCTTCTAAACTCTGAATGTGTCAAATGTGGTTTTGAAAATTTTATTTGGGAAATTTTGAGCTAAAAGATACAAAATGTATGGGTCCCCAGAAGCGGTTGAAGAGAAATTGCAGGAAGAAATTGTTAAAGATTGACAAGTAACAACTTGTGAATTTGCAACAAATCTTAGTGTGTCATATACACATATTATTGAAACACTTCATCCACTTGAAATGGTTGTAAAACATGTTGATGATTGTGTTCCACAAGCAGGTTTTTTTTTTCACTTATAGTCAATTCAGTTTGTTTTTTCATAATTTTGTCTGATGAAGGTAGGCAGCAGCTGCAAGGTATTATTTTTAGTTTTAAATTGGTTACTCATTTTTATCTTAGAGAACTTTTTTACGGATGAATGAAAAAATTAAAGTTAAAATAAAAATATTTGTTATTAATCGAAAATTTGTTTTAGCGGGTGGTGATTGTTTGGTCGAGTACAGAGGTACCACTATATTTGATTAATGCAATTTTGGTATATGCAGTAATTTTGAGAAATTTATTAATTTCATTAATCAAGGGGTACCTATAATAGGTAACTTGTATGTAGTGGAAACCTGTCTACTATGGAAGAGTTGTTTGGTCCCTTGGGGTTCTGTTATAGACAGGTTTGACTGTACTATAAATAAATTTTAAAAATTCAATAGTTTTTGATAAATAATTTGGAATAAATTTATATTTGTTAAAAAATACTTAAAAGACTCCACAAATTTAAAATTGTATAACAATATATTTGCTTTAATAAAATATAAAGTATTAAATATCATTAAAATTTAAGTTTAAGCTCTTCCAGATTCACATACATCTTCAGGAACACTTCAAAAAATATAAAATGCCATTACTACATTAATGCACTAAGAATGATTAGGTCATCATGAAACAAATGATAGTTTTTTATTGAAGATTTCTACATACAATTGTTTAATTTAACATAGAATTAGAATTTAATAGAATTATCCTTATTATTTTGTTTAAATTGTAGAATATTGTCAGATCGTGATTAACTTTAAAAATTAAATTGAAGACAGTTTGTTGAAAATGGAATCACCATTTATTCAGTTTCAATGTTCTGGAATACTAACTTTTGATAACTAACCTTTCTTTGTAGGCTACTTTGATTGTACTAATTGGATATTGTTTCTTTATTTTTAAGGGAAGTTTTAATTTCAATTGCCAAGTAACCTACATAGAAAGGTTTTCCTTTCAAATTTAATATTTGATGATAAAATTTGAAAAAACCTTTGATTTTTAGGGAAATGAAGACATATCATCTAGTAGATTTGCAGATAATGAGGTATCTTAATTAACTTTTATTATACTACTGCAATTTATAGGTTAATTATAAGGTAAAATATTTTTTTTAGGAGTTGCGTTATTCTCTGAGATCTCTGGAAAAACATGCACCATGGATTCATCATGTTTATATAGTTACAAATGGACAGATTCCCCATTGGTTAAATCTTGATAATCCTAGAATATCTATTATCACACATGAGGTATGTTTTTATAAAAGTAATAATAACACAGGTCAACAAAAAAAAAAATTTTTTTTGGTGCCTAGGATTTTAGAACTGATTTTAGCTATATTTGGGTCGCTGAATCCAAATATGAAATCAATTTTTCTCTATCAGCTCTACTTTTTTAGTATTAGGTCTGTAAAACTTGTACAGAACATTTACGACAGTGGACTAATGGGAAAAGAAAAAGTCTGAAATTTGGCGTACCAATGGTTTGGAGAGAACCCAAAAATCACTTTAATGACTGTTATTTCTGTCTAGTAAATATTAATGGAATCAATCGTAACAACTGTAGCAAGTGGACTTATCCTGATTTAGTCTCTGCAAGACACCCGGTCCCTCACTCACAGGAAGTGCCAGTTCCATCATTTCACCAGCTACCAGAGCTCTGTGAGGACGAGTATCCCTCTGATCCTAATGAAGGTGACTGTGATTAAGAGAGAATGTCATCAATTCCTCAATGTTTCAACCAGGATGAGTTAAATGACCTCACCAGAGATCTCAACATGCCAAAAGAAGCTTCTGAATTATTGGCTTCTGGGTTGAAGGAGAAAAATTTACTGGAGCAAGGAACCAAAATTACTTTTTACCGTACAAGAGAAAAGGATCTGCTACCATTCTTCTCTCAAGAAGACAATTTTGTGTTTTGTCACAAAATTAGAGGATATTTTTCAATATCCTCTAATTTTTCAATGATATATTTCAATGATAATTTCAATGATATTTCAATAATATTTCAATGATAATTTTTCAATGAAAAATATTCAATATCTTGAATATTTTTCAATGATTGGCGCCTATTTATTGACAGCTCAAAACGAAGTTTGAAATGTGTCCTTCTACACAATGGGAACAAATACGGTTCAATACCAATTGCTCACTCAACGAAAATGAAAGAAGAATATAACACCATAGCTCTGGTCTTGGAGAAGATAAAGTATCGTGAACATCAATGGGTAATTTGTGTAGACTTAGAAACCCTGGGTTAGAAACCCCCCACCACAGGATTAAAAAAGAGTGGCTTAAGAGAGAAAACATAGACGTTGGAGAAAAAAATGTCATTAACGACTCCTTAGTTGAACAAGAGAAAATCATCTTTCCTCCACTGCACATCAAGCTAGGCCTAATGAAGCAGTTTGTAAAGACTCTTGATAAGAAGGGATCATGCTTTGCATATATAGGGGAAAAAATGCCTCAGTTAAGTATAGAAAAAATTAAAGCAGGAATATTTGATGGCCCACAAATAAGACAACTCATTAACGATCTTGCCTTTGTAAATTCGATGAATGAAGCTGAGCGAAAAGCCTGGACTTCATTTGTTGCAGTTGTCAGAAATTTTCTAGGCAAACGCAAAGCTGAAAATTATGTTGAACTGGTAAACGAGATGCTTAACAGTTTCAAATTCCTTGGGTGTAATATGAGTATTAAGGTGCACTATTTACACAGTCACTTAGACCGTTTTCCTGAAAATTTAGGAGACACCAGTGAAGAACAAGGTGAAAGATTTCACCAGGATATTAAAACTATGGAGGACCGCTACCAAGGAAGATGGGATATGCATATGATGGCAGAGTTTAAAAAGGGATTGCTCCAAAATACATTCACGAAAGTCACGGAAAAGAAGCTTCCTCAATGTGTAACTGTTTAGTTTTATTGATGACTTTTTCCTCTATCTTTGTATAGAATAATATTTGCATAATATAATAATAAAAATTCCGTGTTTAGTTTTTTCACTTGATCCATGGATTTAACTTAAGATATTGAAACATATATTTTGCTAAAGTGCTATATCTTAAAAATTAGAGCTCCTAGGCAAAAACTAATGCCATATTTGAATTCTGGACATCAAATTCATATGAAATCAGCTCAAAATACCTGGGCACCAAAACCACTGTTGACCTGTGTAATAAATATAAAGCAAGTTGTTATATTAGTTACTAACAAAAAAAGATAATAGATAATAAAAGTTATATATATATATATAACTTGTAATTTTAAATTTGAAAAAGTTTGAATGTAGAGATGTTCTCTCTCTTGAATGTATTCATTCTAATGCACTTGATAATTTTCACAGCTGATGATGATCTTATAAAAGAACAAAAACATTTCTGAATAAAAATTTAAGTTTACTGAATTAAGCATTTTCTTCTGATGTAATTTTTATTTTAATTATGATTTTTTTGTCAATTAATTAATTTAAAGAGTTTAAATTAATACTCTTATCAGTAACTTTTAATTACATTGCTTTGTAATTATTATCATGCATTTTAAATAATAGGTTATATTATTTCTTTTTTAGAATTCATTTAGAAAGGATTGATAATCCTTTATTGAATTTCTAAACAAAAATCTTTTTAATTGACTTAATTCTTAATGTAATGTTAAACATTTCTAGTCATCAAAATTGAGATGGAAATAAATAAGTTCACATGTATTATGATTTTTACTAATGAATAAGTTGGAATCAAATTTGAAATATTTTTAGATATTTCAATCAACTTTTTATCCAAAATATGTAGATGAATGTATTTTAAATATTTTATTAATTATAGGAAATTTTTCCAAATAAAAGTCATCTCCCAACTTTTAGTTCTCCTGCGATCGAGACACATCTTCATCGAATACCAGGACTTTCAAAAAAGTTTTTATATTTAAACGATGATGTAATGTTTGGAAAAGATGTTTGGCCTGAAGATTTTTATACTCATACTAAAGGACAAAAGGTATGTTAAAATTAAATATTGATTTCTTGAAGAAAATGCAATTTTTTAAATATAAATATGATCATAGAGTATGGTAGAGCTCTTTAGTAGAGCTCAGCCACACATGTAATGTTAAAGTGCCAAATTTGACTGTTAATATCTCCAAGACCAATGAACAGATTTGGATGAAATTTAAAATATTTAATGTCCATGATAAAGACTACAGAGCTTTAAATTTTGAATAAATTTGTTGGATCATTTTGGACTTAAACAATTTCAAATTTAGCTAATGGAAAATCTAAGAGGAGTTTGGATATGCTTAATAGCTCTTTTGAGAGCTGACCACCACTTCTGTGGTCCATTTTGAAGGTTTTATTGAAAAGACAGTCTTCTTTATAAAATCGTACTGCCGTTTTATGTTACCAGCATAGAGGTATGAAGGAGTACATGTTGAGAGTTGATATTTGGCACAGAGTATTAGATGCCCAAATCATAAAAAAATCCAGACTTGTAGGTAGTCAGGGGACCGAGAACTGAGTCAAAATAAAATACAAAATGGCGACCCTCTTCTACAAACAGGCAAAACAGCCACTTCACCCCACCGAAGTCAGGTAGGGGAGAGTACCACCCACAGTCATTCTAAGAAGTGAAATCTGACCTCAGGACTGAACACACAGTTTCTTTTATGTTAAATAAAATTTGTAATCTAATTTTGTAAATTTGGGAGTGCTTCAAATATGACGTTAAAATGGTTTTATGTTGTTACAAGTGCGTTTTTTTTAACATTATCTAGTATAGTAAAATCGTGAGACTGATAAAAATTTGATGTTATATTAGGGTTGTCATTACATCCAATGACATTATAATCGGGTTAAACTGTATAGTGTTTGTGCAAAATAAAAAAATAATTTCAGACAATACAATAGCCACAATTATTTTTTCAAAAACAGGAAATTTTCGTTACACATTGACAAAAATTCAACCTGGGCCAACATGCAATGGAGAGAAATTTTGAAATTGGATAGGTTAATTTCATCGAAAATGCATTGTGGCCGGCGAAGTTTGAATGATTGCTCCCGAAAGCAGCAATACCAAAGAAGATTGGAGAATGAGAATGAGACCTGCCTTGAGCATCGAAGTGATTCTGCTTAGTAGTGAGTCTCCGAGACATAGTCTTGTCCCAAATATGGTTTTGCCGTTTTACTTGTTTAAAAATATTAAAAATATTGAGTACAGGTATCCCTTGTACAACACAGTACTTCTACAACATGGTTTTGCATTAACAGGGTTTTAAAATTAGGGCTGCCTCCATATAACATGACTTTTGGTTTCGCTCTAACATGATTTTGGAAATCCGTGCAAATTTCACAATTTTTAAGTGTGAACTTCATTATTTGATATTTTTTTTTATTTAGGTAAGCACGCATGTTGTCTTAAATTTGCCCACAGATTTTAGAATATATAAATTATTTTGTACTTTTCATTAGGTTTAATGAAAACTGATAATAGAATTTTTTTCCTTGTCCTTGCTTTCCTATCAACCAGGTGTCATTGTCATTGCTTTCAAACTTTAGCCCTTAAGACTGTGTCACTGTGTTTTGTTTTTATAGATTTATCTTTGTATTTAGTAAAGTTTTATTTAAACAATTTAGGTAAGTTTTTTAAACTTTTTTTAACCTAGATAAGTAATAATTTTTAAAAATGACAAATGAAATAAGCAGTATCTTAGTACTTGAACTGTTCCCAACTTGAACAATTTGGTATTCGAGCACAAATTCTGGATAAACATTGCTTGATGCTCGACTGAACAAATGCAACCCACTAGAACAAATTATTTCTTTTACTTATTTACCTTTATTTTATCTTTTACAGCAATCCTTTTAATCAAATTCTACCCAGTCAATTATCCAATGTTTTTTAATATCAATTCGTAATCAATAATCAGCTATGTAAGTAAAAAATTAAAAACAAAATTATCTGTATTATTATCTGTGATGTATATTTATCTATCATTTCTTTCTTTTGTAAAGAATAAAGACCAAAGAGGGGTCATTAAGATCTGCAATGCATTTCCTTCATCAATAAAGCCTATATCAATAACATTATCAAAAGTGCTCAGCAACTAAATAAAGATAAACAAAACACCTTTTTTGCCAAGAAATAAACATAATTTTTAAACAACAAACGTTTTCAGCCTAATTAATAGGCCATCTTCAGGTTGAAAACTAAAACGGAACGTAAATGTTCCATGAATAGAACATAAAAATTTAAATCAAAAATTTTACAAGAGAAAAAATAATGGAAGAATATTTAAAAATTAAAATAAAACAATAAAACAAAAATAACATAAATCTTCAATGTATTAATTCTGGTCAGAGTTTGTAGTNCTATTCATGGAACATTTACGTTCCGTTTTAGTTTTCAACCTGAAGATGGCCTATTAATTAGGCTGAAAACGTTTGTTGTTTAAAAATTATATTTCTCGGCAAAAAAGGTGTTTTGTTTATCTTTATATCAATAACTGTTCCAAATGGAAATGTCATGTATATGACAAAAGATTTCCACCCTTTGATTAACAGTATAACCCAGATACATCAAATATAATATATAAAAATACAAGTGTAAATAGAAAATAAAGAAAACATAGGAAAAAATAATATAGACAATTGTAATAAACTTCTATCCCTTTCTGATATTAACAACTTAGTTTTTTTAAATTCTGGCTAATAAATACTAATTAGCTAATGAACAACTTGTTATCATTGTATATTTGTATTATTATTATAATTTTTTTTATTTCATATTATCTTTATAAGTATATGTTTGAAGAAGCCAAAATGCATTAATTTTTAAAAATTGTGTGTATTTTGCAAAGTAATTTTCTTACATTTTATATTTATAATAAAGTAACCTTTTTTAAATTTAGATTTATTTGTCTTGGCCTGTTCCTGATTGTGCAGAAGGTTGTCCACCTGCTTGGATTCGTGATGGTTACTGTGATAAACCTTGTAATAATTCTGAATGTCAGTGGGATGGAGGCGATTGTACAGGTGATAAAGTACAGATTGCATATCCTCATCATTTTGGACATGATAATTCATTTAGATATGGCACTGGATTTTTAGATGATAGTGATAAAGGTAGTAATATAATTTTTAAATGAAAAAATAGCTTTCATAGGATTTCATATAATTTATATAATCGTGAATTTCAGCTCTCTGTAATCAGAATTGTGTTAATGCTTGGTTGGCAGACAGATATTGTGATCAGGTATAAAAAATATTATTATTTTTATAATTTGTAAAATTTATTATCTCAGAAAATAAAATATAGGAAATCCTTGTTAATTCAAACTCAGTTAGTTTGAAATTCTGTTAGTTTGTAACTGTACTTTTGTCCTGGTCAGGGATATAGAGATTAACATATTAAGGAATTTGATTAGTTTGAAATATGACTATTTTGAAATTCAAAGTAAAATTTTTTATGAACTGTGATATGCATATGTTAACTCTTTCTATTAGTTCGAAGTGCCTCCATACTCTAAGAGAACAATAGACCAAGAACAATTCTAATCTGATCAATATAGCTTTGCTTTTACAGTAACATGTTTTTGGGTCTCATCTTACACATGGACTACTCTTTTTTACACTTATCTCATAAAATACAGCTGGTTTTTGGGATTGCAAAATTGGCTGCAAGAATCAAATTGAGATATTTGTAGGGCTCTAGGCTACTATGTTTAGACAACTAACTACTTTTTGGGCCACTTTAAAAATAATTTTGGCTACATTTCAAGGAATTCTGCTTTATTTTTATAAAACCTATCTGGCAGCCTGTAAGGTTCTCACCTGAACTACCAGTGGCTGAGTGGATAAAACCACTGAACACTGGTAGTTGGTTGTGGATTCACACCTCACAAACAGGCTGACCACTTAATGTTTTCTGGATTTTATTCACATCTGTAATGCCTAAATAGGGGACAGTTTTCCATAAAAGACTTCCCAGAAGGCATTTTTTTTCAGCAGATCATCCATGTGGAATGTTGCCACAATTGAATAAAACTAAACTAAACTCAACTGATCTGACATGCTGTTTACCTGCTATTTATTTATATTACTATTATTAATTAATGAAAATAGTGTTCTGTATATGTAGTTGTATTCTGTTTGCTTAATAAATTACATCAGTTACATGGAATTTGGCATATTGTACAGAAATGTGTAAATCTTCGGTAATTCAAAACTTCAAAACTCGATAATTTGAAGTTGTGATTATTTCATCTCTTGAATTTCAAACTAATGAGGATTTCCTGTATTTTATGTGTGATTTATATATAACTGTAAGTTATGTAGTTCACACACATATATAAACATTATTTAATTTATTATATATATTTACACATACATAATATAATAATTTGAGAGCTGGATTATAAAGATGAGATATATTTTATAGCTATTTAACTCCTTTAAATTTATATATCATACAAACAAATATTCTATTATTTTTTAATATTTCAACAAGACAACACATTCTATTAAAATATGCATGTTTTAGATGCTCTTTGAAACTTTAGAGCTATCATATTATTGAAGTTACAATTTAAATTTTGGATACTGATCACATTTAATAATTTTAACTTAATAGTCACAGATTATACTTTTAAGAAGTGTACTTGTAGTCAGACAGATATAAAAATAATTAAAATGAATACAACTGCTTGTAAAATTTTACCTTTAAATTCTTGGAAAATGTGAATAAAACTTGAATTTAGTATATTATTAAGTCAAAGCATTTTTCTGTATGGTGTTTTCATCTTTCTAAGCCCTCCTGATAGAAATCAGTGCTCTTTGATTCTAGCCACTTTGCTACAAAACATTTTACTTCATTTATCAACTGCCAGTAAAACTGCTGTAGTTGCACCAGTGGTAAGTCATCATTCATTCACTGTCATGTTTAGGATGTTCAGATAGCAATCACTATTCAGGATGCTGTTAATGAATACAAGATCAAGAAGCTACTCACCCCAAATCTCACACCAGACATTTAGCACTTTAAGTACACTTGATGTTGCATATGTTGCATGCAACATGCAGCATACTTAGTCCAGTGGTGCACATTGTGATGATTATACACTCCATTCCAACAAAAAGTGCCTCATGTCATAATGTTCTGAAAGAGTTGTAGTTTGTCATGCTAAATATAATGTCATGTTGCACCACTCAAGTCACTGTGTGGCATCTCTGCATGTGATGCTAGATAGATCTCTTTTGTCCCTGCATAGATATTCAAGGGGATATTCTGTATATATATATAGAAATAGAATCATAAATTTTTAATGAAGAACATAGTTGTTCAGTTCTGGATATTCAGTTTTCAGTTTGAAAAATGTAATGATGAATTATTATGCTTTAGGAAAATTTATGTTTTAATAAATTATAAAACTTCTAGATTAATCTGCATCAGATTAATATTCAATCATCAATCTGTGTTAGAAATATACTAGAAATCCAAAATTATCTCTGTAAGTTATCTCTGAATATTTTGTAATTGTCTATCCTTTAACTATTCAGAATAGATTATTTCATTCTTTTGACATTGTTTTCATTATTTACTTGCATTTGAAGAATATCCCTTTGCTATTAGTAAATACATAATTATTACAATTATTATACTTATTAAATTATTAAAAAACTTGAAATTTTTTCTATGTTTATTTCTTATTTGTGTTTTTAACTTTTAAACATAAATGTAACTTTAAATTTATATATTATTTGTTAAATCAAGTATTTATTTATAATTTTTGTAGGCATGTAATGTATATACTTGTGCATTTGATGCGGGTGATTGTGGAACTTCTAACTTTCATCATTTATTTGGTATAATGTTAATGAATGAAAAAACTCACTACGTTATTCCTAAAGGTAGATATATTATATTTTAATAGTTGTCTTTAATATTTAATTCTTAGACTGCTTATTAATTTTTCTAATATTCTACAGTATTTTTGATGATCTATTACTATGACCATTATTTCAACTATCATTTTTTCTTAGTATTAAATATCTTGCATTACATTTAACTTTGTTTCCCTAACTATACAGTATCTGAAATATGTTTAACTGTATAGAGATAGTATTAATTAACTTGTTTAATTAGATTTTATGTCACAATTTTTTAAGTAGTTTTGAATTATTGAAATCATAAATCTGACTTCAATTGAAATAAAGTATCTGAATGCCAAAGAAATAATAGCATTTTATAGTGGATTATAAATATAATTCACTATAAAATGCTATTATATTCACTATAAAATATAATAAATATAAATTTAAGTGAGTGATTTACACATGCTATATGGAAAAATAGATGGAAAAATAGAAAATTAAACATTATAATTTGTTAAATGTTTGTCTATGAGGACTAAACTTATTAATAGGATGTATTGCACTGGTGTTTTGGTTTTTTGCAACCAAGGAAAAAACTTATTCAGAGGAACAAACAATCTTTATTTTCATTTATTGTTTGCTGCTGTAAGCATAGCTCTGTATTGTAGTATCATGATAAAGATATTTTGGAGTATTATTTCTTTATATATTGTGGAAATTAACAATGAAGAAATTGTTTTGTAATATTGTGATAGGAATTCTTCTGTGTATTTATTTACATAACAAAGTAATTAAAGATATTGTAATTTGTCATGCTTTTGTAAACCTGCTGAGGAGGGACCAGAAGGTTTGAAACACAAAGAAAGAGTGTACAAATATAATACAAGGTGAAAATAAAGATTGTTTGCTCTGAATAAGTTTTTTCCTCGGTTGCAAAAACTAAAACACCAGTGCAATACATCCTATTAATAAGCTTAGTCCTCATAGACAACCGTTCAACAAATTGTAGAAAAAAAAGGACATAGAGGCATATGAATTAATAAACATTAGAACTCTGAACGTTTAAAAAATTAGGTATGCACTTTTAGTTTGACATTCAACCAATGTAAAACTTGCTTTCTGATTGATTGCTGAACTAAAGGTATGTATCCCATTTTTTAACTACCAAAAATATTTTTTAAAAAATCTTCTTAGAAAATTTTTTGAAAAATTAGAAACATCTGTGTAATGATCTCATTGTTTTACTACTTTTAATAATTAAATAAATAATTAAACCAACAAAAACTATTTATTCATTTGTGATATATTTTTAATGCTATATTTAAGTGAATATTTAGAATAAATGATGAATATATAAGTTGAAATCTTGCCCTTGAAACTTATTTTTTTCATTTATAAATTATTTATAAAGTACTTTAAATATTTTTTAGGTGAAATTTTTGTGTACTTCAACCTTTCCAATCTTTTAAGTGATAACGAAACTATTTCTGAAGGAAATTATGAACATTCTCCAGTTGTTAGAGTTATGGCTATTTCATTGAAATATCAAGTTCTTACTGTAGTTCTTTACCCAAATTACAATACCACCAATTTGACTGTAACAATTAAAGGAGAGAGATTACAAAAAGCATTTCAGGTAATTATATTCTGTGTGATATATTAATTACTGAATATTAAAGAATTAACTACAGTAGACCCTTAATCAGTTTTTGAAAAATCATTGTTAAGTGAATGATTGTAAATTGAACTCTGATTTCCTGTAAGCTTATTGTTACAAATTGAAATTTTTTCAACTATATAACAGGAAAAACTGAAGACTGGAAGAATATTAACTATTTTATTAAAATTATCCTTTTAGGGCTATAACATATTTTTTTGATGCTTATCATAGGAGAAGACTGATTTTCAGATTTTAATTTTTATTTAACATTAAAATGCAATGCTTTACTATTTTTACAATAAAAATTTTATTCAGATTTACAGTCTCTCAATAAATATGCATTTCAGCATGGTTCTAAAAGGATAAACAGAATTCTAAAAGGATTAATAACAGAAGAATGTTGTTTGTATTTAAAATATAAGATGATTTTGTGCTATATGAAAGGACATATTTTCTTTGATCTTATTATATAGAATTGTAGAATTAATTATGTTTTTCAGAAATTGAAATAAAGTATAAATGTATATTCCAAATGTTAGGTGAACATTTCTCTGATATTTTCATATTATGTATGTAATGTCACAGGCATGCACAAGTAAAAATTTTTTTGCTAATTTTATTCTGCATTGTATGATTTAATGATGTACTCTATTCTGTTTTCATTAGAGGCATACTGACACATCCAATGAGAAAATAAATAATTTACAGATAAATCATTGTTTTTTTAATAATGCATCCATTTATTTTTGTGAAAAGTTGAGAAATAGTCAAGTTCAGATTATCTTTTAATATTGAATAGCTCCTGAAATTTTATATAGAATACATCTATTTGTTTGTTTAAAAACTTTAATATTTCAAATAATAATGTAAAGAACACAAAATGTATGTAAAACAATGTGTGATAGTACATTTAAATCCATAAGGGTCTGAGGAGACATGTCTCCAATATTTTTGTACAAGCAAATTTTCTATCCTCCCAATTTATGTTTTTACATTATACTACAAAAATTAGAAGTAGAAATAAAGTATACCTGTTTTGTACAGTACTTTTTTTTTCTTTTATATATATCTATGAAAACCCAACAATGAGAAACTTTTTTAAATCATTGTCATTGCCCCCAATGTATATAAGAATCAATTCTGATGATTTAAATAATGGAAGCAGAGTGTAGATGGGATGAAATGGATGATGATGTGCAGTGTTGCATGTTGTTTGTATCTCAGTGGATTCCAACTCAACTTTGCATATACAAACATAATGAAACCTGATGTATTAGTAAATAACAGTTAAACCCAGCATTGCCCAGGCAAAAAATAAGAACAAACATTAAGATTATTAAATTATTTTATACTACTAACCTTCTATTATATTGTATTATAGCATTTGATTTATATAACTACAAAGATTATTTTACATAAGGGCTTATTGCAGCATCAAGTGATCAATCTAACACATTTTAAAAATTCTTTAAATTGTATATGGTAGAGGAAGAAAGAAGTTTAGAAATGTGTTAGATTGGTCACTCGGAGTGATAAACCTTACTTATGATAATCTTTGTAGTTATAAAAATCAAATATTATAATATAACAAACATTAAAATGAAAACCATATAATGAGTTTGGTTATTTTAGCCTACTGTTGTCATGTTTTACGCAATGCTTGGATGGTACAAAATGGTACAATTTCAGTGATAATGAAACAACAAAAAATCGAATGTTTTCAAACTCCTTCTGAGCTCTGCATCAGGTTCTTACCCATTCCTAGATGGTTATTCGTTTATGAAAAACCATCTAGGAACGGTTATTTAATTTGTTTATGGAATAATAATAACCATCTAGGAATGGTTAAGAACCTGAACATTTTCAAACCTCCAGAAGGGGTTCAAAAATGTTCAGGTTCTTAACTGTTTGAAAATGTTTGTTTTATTTTATTTTTTTGTTTCGTTATCACACCATAATTGGTTTCGAGTGTGTCATTATGGCACAATTTCATTGGACAAGTAGACAAGAATCAAAAATATGATATATTCATTGATGGAATGCTTAAATCATTAAGAATTTAAGCATTCCATCAATGAATATAGAATCAAGATCCAAAGATCTCCAATTGAAGATCAAAAACGTTAGTCAAAAAAACTGTTTCAAATTAACTGTTACAGTAGAGCCTTGAAAACTTGGCACTCGATAACCCGGCACTCTGGATAACTCGGCCACACCCTGGCAGGGCAAAAAAATCCTTAGTTAATTAATTTTCATGATAAAGACAGCTTTATGCCTCATAAAGTATTTTTCTGAGGTCTGTCTTATCAGGTAAATTACTGTACACAGTGTATTCATTAATTTTCATTTTCATGTAGTAAAGGCTCTATGCCTTCATAAAGGACGTACTTTTCCTTTGTTTAAGGGTATTTGGGCAGTTTATTCTCTGTTATATTCTCAAGTAAACAATACATACAAGTACAGTACAGTATTTTCTGAGGAAACATTCATACTTATTTTTTAACCCCATTCCCGATAATCCGGCATTTTCACAAACTCAGCCACCCTTCGGTCCACATTAGGCCGAGTTTTTGAGGCTGTACTGTACTGGAAAATAATTTAAGGCTTATGAGTGAAGTATTTCCAAATATTTAAACTTGGCACCCTCAAAAACCACTTAAACAGACTGGTAACCTTGTATTATGCAATTTTCCTATTTGAATGCCACCATACTAAAGGGACTGAAGAAATTCGACCAAAAGTGGTTGTTGACCAGTGGATTTCCACCTGGAAGAGAGGACTGTCAATGACTACTAATTAATACTTGTCTACTATTAATATTTGAAAATGTGAGGCGCTCAACCGTGGATACGGAGTGGTAAGACCCTTGTACCACTTAATCGGCAACTATTCTCTTGAATACACCTCTGTTTGTCTAAAAGAATGGCTTTTCCTAATTCAAGGAAAATCGAGGGTAGAGGGCTTTAACTAATATGTTAATTTAAAGTGGAATTTGATGATCGTGTAATCATCTTTTCCTTACGTCAGGATTCCCGACATCAGTTAATCAATTATTTTATACGCGGATTAACATACGTTATCCCTAAACTCGTGAATATCTAACATTAATATTAAAGAAGCCATATTTATATAACAAATCAAAAATATTTAATGGATCAAAATATAAAATTATACAAAAGAATGAATCTAAACCTAATCTTAATTCTAATTCTTAAACTATGATTATCTCTAAACCTAATGCGTGAGAGAGAGTTCACAACAATCTATCAGAGTTCATAGTACCTTCTTCTTTAGATTTTTTGTATCTTTGCTATATCTATTTGAGGGTCTTCTTTCTTTCTTGATTATTTCTCTTCTAATATTTTCTAGGAGAGTTCTTTTAAATCTTCTCTTGTATACTTTGAATATGGTCCTCTTTCATGAGACGAGATTGTATGACAACCTTTCTTCGATGGACTGCCTCTATCGTATGGCGAGCTTCTTTTTTAGTATGGCAAACCTCTTTTCGACGGACTGCCTTTATCATATATTGGATTTCTCCGTATGGCAAATACCTTTCTTTGACGGACTGTCTCAAATGGCAGGAAAACATCCCTTTTATTTGCTCTCCAGTAACGTGTGAAAAAACTCGACTCATCATGAGTTGGCCTGGAAAGGAAATCAAGTTCCTTTCAATCAGATGCTTTTCCATTTTTTAGAAACTTCGTTGAAGTTGAAAAATATTAATTTCTCTTGATTTTTCTAATCTTTCCTTCAACTTGTTATTTTGATTAAAATGACCCTCTCCTAAATTTCCATATTCTATCTGTGTTGGATAGGTTGTAATGGCCCTGCATGTGATTGAAGTTGCTAACCTTAACGTCTGAAAGACTTCATATAAGATGTATTGGTGAGCTCTATAATGGTCACTCTATTTCTAGACTTATCACACCATCATCATATACAAGACCAGCTTCAATATATTAATTTATTTTGAATAGTATGCATTTCAGACTTAAAGTCCCTCCTCAGCTTTTTTACAAATTTTCTGCAAAATTGACAATTCAATATCACAAAAAAGGAATTTTGACATTTGGCAAATTCATCAATCATTATTACATTACTTCAAAAATATGCATAATATGTATCAATGTAATAATTCTTTTAATTTATATTATAGTTTACTTTTTGGCTGGAAGTAAATACATATCCTTTAATTATAAAGAAAGAAAAAGAAGAAACATTAAGTACTACAATGAAAACTAAAAGTTTTACTGTAGAAGAATTTTCTCCTGAATTAAGGTACATTATTCAAAATATATAAGTCTAATTTTAGCATAAATATAAATATAAGTAACTAAGTATTAAGTAACTTTTTTAATTATTTATAGTTAATCTTTTATTAAAAATATAATTAATTTTAAGTATATACTTAATCAAAATGATCAAAACTGATAGAAATTTTATAAAGAAAAACATGTAATTTAAAGAAAGAAAAAAATGTTTCTTTAAATTATTTTCTTTGGCAAACATTTTAAATGATGATGTGTTTTACTTAATGAATTATCAATACCATGTTCTGCTACTTAGAAATGTTTATTAAACAAAATAAACGTTTTCAATCAAATACAATAAGTCATCCTCAGATGTAACTGAATTCGAATGCCTTTTCAAAAAATGGAACATTTTAACGAAGGAATGTCTGAACTCTTATGTTTCAATTTAAAACAAAATACTAGAAAAATTAACAATTAAATAAATAAACTACAAAAATAAAATATAATAAACAAACTAAAACAACAATAATATAAATAATAAAATAAAATAAACAAAAATGTATCAAAATATAAGGGCAGGTGCTAAGAAGTTTTGTATTTTAATCTTTCTTTTATACAGAATTTCCATGTAGAAGGTAGTTTATTTATGTTGTTGTTTTAATTTATCATATTTTATCTTTGTAGCTTATTTATTCAATTGTTAATTTGTTTAATGTTCATCTATACCAGTGTTTCTCAACGGGGGCAATATCGCCCCCATGCGGGCGTTTTTCCAGGTGGAGCGGGTGATTAGTAACAATTTATATTTTGGGGGGCGAAAAACAATTTTCTGGGTGATATAGTAAAACATTATATTAAGAATAATTAGATATTTTATTCGTTATATTGTTCAATAATTAAACAAATAACATTATACTGGTCACTAGTCTATTCAATGCAGTACGAATTTGGCGTTAGCCTTGGCCCTCAACATTGGAATTTTGAAGTGAAGGGGGCGATACTACGTAACGGTTTTATTGAAGGGGGCGACGATTTGTTAGAGGTTGAGAAACACTGATATATACTAATATTATAAAGAGGTAATATTTGTAAGTTTGGATGTAGGGGTAATCTCCGAAATTACTCATCCGATTTCAAAAATTTCTTTCACCAATATTTAGAATGGAACTTCAGGGTGGACATAGGCTGTATATTATTCCATTAAACATTCATATAAATTAAAAGATATAATCTAGGTTAAGGCTTTTATGTCCAACAGATGGCGCTACAAGTACGACACCCTAAGTTTGCTTTTCTGTGAGGCATTATGCTTTTTCTGTGAAAATGAACTAAAGCAGATCATCTTCTATCTATTTATGTAAATAAAAATGTAATGTTCGTTTGTTCCTACTGATTCCTTTGAAATTTTCACACAACGCTGCATTTGAATACGCACATGTTTTTATATAATATACATGTTGAAATTCCCCCCCACTGGGGGAGATGGACAGAATTAAGGCTTACCCTAAAGAACTCTGCTTCTATTTATACTATTTTAGATGCGGTTTTTTGCGTTTTTGATTGCGTTTTAATAGTGTATGTCAACAGAATATACACTAAAAAGGGATTTTTCTATATACCCCCTGCGGGAGAGAGGACAGGATTAAGGCTTAACATGAAGAACTTGGCTTCTATTATACTATTTTTGATGTGGATTTTTGCGTTTTTGATTGGGTTTTAATATGTTTTTGTGGTCTTTCAGTCTTTTTAATAGGGTACCTCAAAAGAATGTACACTAAGAAGGGATTTTTCGAAAAATTCTCCCCCACAAAAAAAGTGTTATACATTTATAATAGATACATTTTGAGCCACAACAACATGTGGCAGGGGTCTGCTAGTTTCAAATATAAATGTAAGAGTTCAGGCATTCCTTCATTAAAATGTTCCATTTTTTGAAAAGGTGTTTGAATTTGGTTACATCCAAGGATAGCCTATTGTATTAGGTGGAAAACCTAATACAATAGGCTGTCCCTTTCTCAGCAGCAGAACATGATATGAATAATTCATTAAGTATTCACAAAGCCGAGTTTGATTTTTCGTTTGGTGATGTGTTTTATTTTATTTAATTAGAATTTTTACTGCAAAATCTGATTCCATTAAATCTTATTGTAAGAATTCAACAATTTAAAAAACTGACCATATCTATTGGCATATGTATTAGTCAATAGATAATTATGATATTTTTGAAAAGATTTTCTTTTTTAGAAGAGGTGTAATTTGTTAATAATAATTGTGATTTTTACATCAAGAATTATAAGAATTAAATAAATAATTTAAGAATAAAACTAATATTTATTAATGCTAATTCAAACAGATTTATGTTAAAAGTAAATACAGTAGACCCCCTATAATGTGGAGATACGTTCCTCGTTATACGAATTTCGCGTTGTAGGAATCCTTAAATACATGAGCCAATCGCAGCCCAACACGTGTGAAGTTTACGGACTATGGCTGTTTGAAAGGTTTTCTTCCATAAAATTAATAGATTCTAGACTAATTCGACTTAACATTTCCAAAATACATATAATTTTTTGGGAATAATCCGTATAAACTATGCTATAAACAAAAAATTATAGGATTACTTACCTAGTGTGCACCGTTCGATGTCGCCATTGCTTAAGCTTGTGTTCGTCGCGGAGCAGCGCACCAAACGGCGGCCGCGATTTCTGATGTTATTTTTCTGCGAAAAATTCGTTGAACTTTGGAGACATCATTAATAGAAATAATTTTTATGGCCGTTGAATAAGAAATGTTTCTTTCACAAGAAATGTATAAAATTACAGTACTGTATTAGACTTACGGTACCTAATTTACATACTGTACAGACGATAGTAAACTCAACTTACTCGCCTAAACTCTCCGTAGCGTGGCGCTGGACGGCGGAAAGTATATATATAATTATAATAAAGTTACAATAAATTAAGTTAATATATAATTATATATACAGTACCTAATTTATATATAATTAATATATAATTATATGTACAGTACCTAATTTATATATAATACAGACGATAGTAAACTCAACTTATCCGCCTAAACTCTCCATAGCGTGGCACTGGACGGCGGAAAATAGTTTGGCTGCTCGTCCGTAATGACGAGTTGGCGATGACATTTTATCGCATTTTACATGTCCCTTTTAGCATCTTTCTACGAATACTGTCGTAATTTTTTCGCTTCGTTATAGGAACCCGCATTATAGGGGGTCTATTGTATGTGATTTTTGATAATCAAATATAGAAAATTATTATAGAAAATGAAAAACTGTAATGATACTTTCAATAGTCAATATCAAGTTGAGAATCATTTCAGAAACAAAATTAAACTTTTGCAAATAGTTTTTCAAAGAAAACATTAGGAAATTGACTTATTGATTGAATCAGCTTATTTTAATGTTATGAACCTAATAACTTAATCTAATGAATTAAAATCTTTTATATATTTGACATTTTTTTAATACTTAAATAATTAATTTTTACAGATTTTAATATAAAATTTCAAATGATAGAGAGATTTGGTTTTGAATTTTCTGTGTATATGAAATTAACTAGAATATGAAAAAATTAAATTTACAAGTTACAAAGAATATGAATAGCTCTATATACAGTTTAAACCAGTTATAATGTCATCCATGGTACTGGCAATTTTTTGACATTATAACCAAGTGTCATTATCTGCAGGGTCATAATTTTAGTCCCATAAAAAGTACCAAGTGTGTTTAAGAATCTATTATAAAATCCATTCTAATTTAACATCATATGTATTACCATAAAATTATTTCTTAATGGTAATACAGTATACTGTATCTATTATGGTAATAATAATTTATTATCGTATGTATAAAAGTGCAAACTAAATGTTTAAATCAACTTTATTTACATTATTATGTCTAAGTTTACATTGATGTAATTAAAATTTCAAAAATTACCTTTTATAAGAAATTTCTATTTGTCTTAAGTTTTGATAATGGTGGCACTTTTGGTTTTGAGAATAATGTTAAATCAAAAGGCAACAAAAGGTTAAACTAATGTATGCCAATTAAAAAGACAGAATAACAATACTCATTTAAAAAAAGTCAGTTATTTTAGATTGTGGGTGTATTTCACCTAAAAATTGTTTATCAATGTCATTTTCTAAATCATACACTTTATTCATTATTTTTGATGAAGTTTTCCAAGACACGTAAAACATTTTCAATAATCTTATTGCATTATGCGCTTCCCTGGTTGACGACACTTCATTTTCTCTGTCTGATGTTTTATCTTCATCGTCATCTTCATCATCCTCATTTTTTTCATCTGAAGATTTAATTTGCTCAACAATATCTGCATCTGTATAAAATAACACGAGTGACTATGCAGACTAACTGATTGTTGCATTGTTTAAAGGTGTGGCAGACCTCACCCCACCCATAGTCATTCTAGGACAGTGTTTTTCAACCTTCTTGAATACGCGACCCCTTTACAAGTTAAAAAATTCTGGCGACCCCCCACGGCCGTATTAAAACTATGACTGTGATTTTAAAAACTACGTATTTAATTTTCTTTCTGTTGAGATTTAAATATCGATCAAAAAACTAATTGTACTGTAAAATAAACAGGCACAGCCTTCTCACTGAAATTGTAGTTTTTTATTGTAGAGTAGGACCTACAAACACTTGGCTTTTTCTTTTACCCGCGACCCCCCATGTATGGCTTTGCGACCCACCTGGGGGTCGCGACCCACAGGTTGAAAAACACTATTCTAGGAAATGGCTCTGACTGTAGGGACTGAACACGTAGTATTTTCTTTGTTAAATAAAATTTGTAATCTAATTTTGTAAATTTGAGAGTTCTTTAAATGTGATTTTAAAACAGGGTTTTATGTCGTTACAAGTGGGTTATTTAACATTATCTAGTATAGTAAAATCGTGAGACTGATAAAAATTTGACGTTGTATTAGGGTTATCGTTACATCCAATGATGTTATAATTGGATTAAACTGTATTTTCATTTTGCCAAAGACTCATAATGGCATTAGAAATATTTATTCAAAATTCATTAAATGTTTCAGCTTGTATGCTGTCATCAGAATATCAAACAAATATAAATAATTCAATAAGTGACTCAGAATGAATCTAAAAAAATATTTACACTTATTGAATGGAGACAAGACAGATAGTTTGACCAATATCTATTACAAAAAGTAGCATTTAGGAGATTTTTTTTTTACAAATCAGACATTTCCCACAAAAGGTCTTTACCATGGATTATTTCTTTATAAAATAGGTGTTTTGAGCATAGTTATTTAAATAATATATAATCTGATGAGAGCATACAAGTTGAAAAATGTAATGAATCTTGAATAAATATTTCTAATGTATCAAAAGTCTTTTTGTGAGATGCAAATATGGGAAGCCATTCATTTGGATATTCTTCACAATATGTTAATTGAAACTGTTCATTGTCCATCTAGAAGAATTTCATATTCTACTTTTACTTTCAGTAATTTGCTGGTAAATTTGTAGCATTTTAAAATATTAATTATTTAGAAGTACAAAAATTTATAATTCAAGAGAACAGAAAAGTGTAAAATTTAAGTACCTCTCATGGTCACACCAATGATGCCAGCTAAAACACGCACACCAACAAAAATAATAATGGAATAGCACAAGACATAGCCAAATATTGCAGCGCCACAGCACTAGCGAAAATTTAAATTTGCCGACTAGAATGCTTTTGGCTAACCTGTGTTTCAGTTGATCGTTATTCAGATAATTGATGCTCTACTATATTATATTTGTGACATCAACAAAAATTAGCTGATAACTATAAAAATTTTATTATCTCATTAGATTTTATTACTCAAAAAAGAAAAACATTCAGAAAAAGGGTATTTCAGGTATTTAAACTTCACTTTTTGAAATATTTTTATTTACTTGAAATACAGTACCCTACAGTAAGTTAATAATATAATTGAAAAATCTTTCTATGAGATTTACTTTCTTATCTGTAATTCGTTAATTCTACAGTAGCTAAGCCCAAAACTATAAACTAATTAAATGATACATCAGATTTGTGAAGTTGTAATTTTGCTAATTAAAGATGATGTCTTAACCACCTATCTTTTGTCCAAATTATTTTATATCTGTTTATTTAATTAGCTAAGTTATGACTCAATGAATCCAGCATTATAATTTGAGTGATTCATTAAATTATTTATTTTGTAAAGTTCAATATTTATATGATTTTTAATTATTAAAATCTATTAAAATATATGATTTATTTCTTCTTTTTTTTTTTTTCTAGACAACCAAAAATTCTCCATATATCAGAAATTGTGCCTGACTTAAATATTGACAATGTGAATACATCTGATTTACCTTCAGATATTTCTGAAAATATTAAAGCTCTTGAGAAATCATTATCAGAAGGTAATTTTAAATATTAGTGAAAATTTAATTGTAATGTTAAATGAATATATCTGATTAAACAATAGAATTGCCTGTTGTAATCACTTTGGGACATGCCTATACTGATAACATTAAGACAGATGATGGCCAGAGGCTACTGTTCTGGAGATCTGGGATCAAATCCAGTTGGATTGAAACATTCCAGGAATTTTTTGGGATGTGGTCTGTCCAGTTATGTTACCTCCTAGTGATTCCATTGTGGGTCTGGCTGGACCATAAGAGGCTTGCCTTCTTAGTGCCCACAGAGTTAAAATATATGTATGTATGGTATGTATGTATTAAGCAGAATAAGTAAATAAGATTATAATTAGTGGAAATTATTCAAGTTTTATTGACTCTCACATTAATAGAACATATTAAAACAATTAAAAAAATATATAATTTGAAGATTTATTTAATTTAATTATTACTATCAATTAAAAGTAATTCATCCAGCATGTAATTGAAGTAACAAATTTCAGCAATTTAAGCCATTAAACTGCAAATATGATTAAAACTATTAACATTTTACAATTAAAGTATTAAGACTGTTAACAATAGTTGATAATGATTACTTGTTATCAGCCACATGCTGAAGTTGACAGTATAAAAAATTGCCTAAAGATGTCTATTTGTCTAAAGATAACTAGCTATAACCAAAATTTGATTATGAGTAGTGTTTTTTTAATTTCAATATTTTGAAACATCTAATTTTTATAACATTAGCCAATTGGTAACAAAATCTGTAATTGCAATAGGCAGCTTCTATTCTAATTAAAATATAGTTTAAAGGGAATTTATTGTTCAAAAAGTGATTACAGAAATATTTAATTGTTTAAATTATATTTGAATAAATTCTTACTTCAAATAATATGTATACCTACATATAGTCTGTTTCTTTCAGATCCATGAGAAACACACTTTTATAGTCTTGAACTGTTACAGATGAGATGAGTCCCCAACTAAACTTGCTCATCTCAAAAGAATTTTCTTACTGGGATGACTGAGAAGAGTGACTGATTCAGTTTGTCTCCTTCTCTGATTAGGATCTTGCTCATCCTTCTACCTTCTTGTTTCTTCCCTTTTTATTCAGACTCCTTGACTACCAACAAACCAATCTGAGCCCTGGACTGATGATGATAGATTAAAGGTTATCATCCTGGAGTCAAAGGTGCTGGCCATCACTGCCAATCTCCACTTTATAGCAGGAGAAATTTACAAGGGCCATAAAACCAGGTCCACTAAAATATTGGTCTGCCCCATCTTTCTCTAATCCTAATGATTGATAAAGTTAGGCCCTGCTAACTATATCAAACAAATTTGGTGGTTACACCTAAATAGAATTCCCAATCTTGATATTTTTCTTTAAAATACTTTTATATTTAATTAGAGAGAATTTTTGTTCATTGTAAATTTCGTATTGTTACTTTAAAATTCAATTAATGAAGATAAACATCCCATTTTACAAAATATTTTTTGTCTAATTCCATAAAATTAACAATTATCAGGTTTTGAAGATAAAATTTAGACATTTTGAAAAAATACTTTATTGACAATTAACTCAACAATGATTACATATCAGTTTTGTAGCTAATTACCATCAGTATCAATCACATCTTGCCACCTTTGCCACAAACTTGTAATCTCATGAGTATAGAATGACTGGGTTTTTCTTTGAAGAAAGTCTTGAGCATTGTTCTTAAATGGATGTTGTCATTTAACTAACCATATATTGACAGCAGGGCACAATAGATTGTAACCATGTATTGACAACAGGGCAAAATAGATTTAGTCAGTTTGTGTCAAGCCTGGATCTAAGGTGAATGAAACAGATCTTCCCAGTCTTGACTGGCCAACTTCTCTAAAGTTATCTTTATTCTGTATGCTAGTGTATTTTTGTGTTGGTATTAGACTTTATTTTTGGAGTATATGGGAACACTCAAGTTGTGCTAATTTGCTGGTGGTCAACCATGGATTATCATCTATCAGTTGCAGGAGAATGGTGAATCACTGCTTGGATAGGGTTTATTTTGAGGCGAGAAATCTCAATTCTTGAACTTCTTCAACCAATTGTAGCAGCTCTGCCTGTTGACTGTGTCCATGCCAAATGCCTTGCAGATGAGATTGTGAGCCTTTGTTGCATTGTGGCCACTTTTGAAGTGGTAGAGCAACAGCATTCAAATGTATTTCTTTGAAAGTTTCATATTGTTAAACATTGCCAATGTGTGTATTTCCAACAAAATTTGTGATGAAATGGCCTTTGGTTACTGTAATTATAGTAGAGCATCAATTATCCGACGACCCCCGATTAACCGTCACATCGGTTAACTGACCGTTCTAGTCGGCAAATTTCAAATGTCCGCTAGTGATGTGGCATTACAATATTTGGCTATGTCTTGGCTACTTTAATATTATTTTTGTTAAATTTTTGCGTGTTTTAGCTGGCAACATCGGCTCGACCATTGAAGGGAGGCCAGTATTTAAACGAGGCTTAATTATCTAATTTTGAGTGGTTGTTTGTTTTGTGAGCAATAAAATAATTTTAAAATAATTTTTAACAATAGTGACAATTATTATTTAAAAAAAAAAATTTTGTTAGGCTTAACATCGATGAAAATTCAACGTGAAGTTGGTTAATAGCAATATACTAATATACTAATTACATGGGATATACTAATATACTAGACTAATAATGTATTTTTTTCAGTTTTCCGATTTTTTCTGTTATCTGACCAACCTGAGTCCCCCAATTGAGTCGGATAATCGGTGCTCTACTGTATATAACTATATCAAACATCCTAGAACCTTTTTTTTTTCTTCATTCATTTCTAGAAAAAAATTAAAATGTTTAAATTTTACCTTTACAGCTTGATTTATAATATATTGTATTTAATTTTTAAAAAATGTTTTTTTTTTCTTAGGTCTAATTACAGAAAAAGGCTTTCAAAGGAAGAAACAATTACTTTTAATGAAATTCTTTGAAAAGAATAGAATAAATCAAACAAATTCAGTTGGATTACAAAAAGAATCTCAGAAATTTAAACAAAAATCCACTCAAGTTAGAAAAGAAAAGGAAAAATTAATATCATTTTTTAACAATAAACATAAAGAAAAAATTTATCAAAAATTAAATAGTACTAAAACTTTAAGACAGTTAAAAGGTTTAGTACAACCTGAATCGGTAATTTTCCATAATGGAAAATTTCCATGGGAGAAACAAAATACATTTAGTAAATTACAAAAGGTAATTGTTATATTTTTCTTAGGTGTTTATATTAAAGTACAATGCTTATTTTACAGCATAAATAATAATAATTTATTTTATTTCTTAGTTGTTAGATCAGAAACGTTCTTCAGATAGTTATAATGTTGAATCCATTAAAAGAAGGAAATTACTAGACACATTTGGAGATTCGTTACGTCATGTGAATAAATTATATAATGAAGCATTCGGATTTGAAACTCGAAAAGTGCCTGCTCATATTGCTCATTTTATTGATGTTGATGTGATGAAAAGAGTGCAAGAAAAGTTAGTATATGAAGAATAGTAATTAAACAAATTTTATTTTTTAATTTATCCTTATAATTAGGAATATTTTCATTTCTAAATAATACACATGCAAATTATTTTAAATTTTGCATTTTTATTGCTATTGAAAGAAATTTTTCTATATTTTCTAAAAAGTCTAATTTAGTCTTATAAAATGTTTTTATATAGTTAAATTTTGATAAATCTAGGATATTATTATTACTATTATCAAATAGATTTAGAGAAATATAAATTTAATAATAAGAATTTAATTAATTTAGCCATTAATGAGGAAGAGCTAGAAAGTCACTCTAACTTTGAAAAATTTGTTTGGGAATGTTTACAAACCCCATAGTCTAATATTTTGTGAATTTTAATCTCCTTTCCATCATTGTGACTTTTGTAACCAGATTATGGCTCTACTTCTGAATATTTTTATTTTTTTTTATTTTTAAGTTTAAACATCAGGTAGAGGAATATTAGAAGTTTTTTACAACTTTCCCTGAACAAACACAACACTTGTTTCTTCCCTTTTTATTCAGACTCCTTGACTACCAACAAACCAATCTGAGCCCTGGACTGATGATGATAGATTAAAGGTTATCATCCTGGAGTCAAAGGTGCTGGCCATCACTGCCAATCTCCACTTTATAGCAGGAGAAATTTACAAGGGCTATAAAACCAGGTCCACTAAAATATTGGTCTGCCCCATCTTTCTCTAATCCTAATGATTGATAAAGTTAGGCCCTGCTAACTATATCAAACAAATTTGGTGGTTACACCTAAATAGAATTCCCAATCTTGATATTTTTCTTTAAAATACTTTTATATTTAATTAGAGAGAATTTTTGTTCATTGTAAATTTCGTATTGTTACTTTAAAATTCAATTAATGAAGANCCTACAAAATATTATTTTTTTTTTTTCCTAAGAAAATATGATTTTAGAAAGCAAAGAACGTCTATAGCAGGTGTGGCCAAACTTTTATCCCTTAGGAGCTACTTTTTTGGTAAAATATAGTCTGCAGGTGACTATGAATATGGGCAAACGATTTTAGGATTTTTATATGGGCATGCGTTAACATTCATTTGCATTGTTCATCAGGATTAATACAAACAGTATGGGTACGTTGCACAGACAGTCTATTATTGTAAGAATAAATTATCAAATTAAGATTTTTAAACATTAATTTAAGTGAAAGCAAATTGTTCAACTTTAGCTTCGCGGGCTACTTTCAAAACCTTTGCGGTCAACCAGTCGACCATCCCTGGTCTATAGGTCTGTTGCTCAACCGTGTTCTTATTTTGCACACAAAATTGCTAGAAATAGAAATCTTTTTTTCACTTGCTACTGAACTGGGTTTAATTGTCTTTAAAGCATTAAATAATAAATCTAAATTTTTTGTTCTTCTGTTTGTATTCTCTAATACTAAAAACTTCTTTTTTTAGTGTCTTAGGGCTGGACAAAGTCATTTCTTCAGGTTCTCGAAGATATTTGTATCAATTTTTCCATACTATTTTTTAAAGCTATGGCTTGATTTTCTTCTTTGCCACTTTTTCATCATTGCAGTCATCTTCTATGGAATAATTTGGATAATATTTGTCCAGATAACTTAATGATATCAGATTTTGAAGCTAATAGAAGAAATACACTAGACAACTTTGTCCAAATGTTCTGTGGATTTTGTAAATAAAGGAGAAGTGTTACTAATCCCGTTTGTCTTCTCTCATGAATTCATACCTCTGCAGCATGTAACAACTTGAAATTAATTTCAGTTTTCAAATTTTTCAATTCACATAACAAAAAAGTCAAATATGCCTTCACTTGTTAATAAATAGGACGACAAGATACAAATCTTGTTGTCCTATTTATTCCATCGGCTGCTAAATGTATTGGTCATAAAACTACAATTTTACAATACTCTGCTTCATTCCATGTGTGAGTAGCACCAATGTCATTCATAGCTAAAACAACAAATTTTTTTAAGTGTACAAATTTTTCTATTGTTTTTCTGTTGTTGCAAAATTTCTCCCTATTGTAGGGAGAATTGGATGCTTTTTAGGCATAGGGAGATTTTGTTTGTTTTTGTAGTTAGTTTCAATATTTTCGTTTTATGCCAAAGATGATTTTTTGTCAAAATGTTGATGCTTTTAATCAAATAATTAATTAATTTTTAAGTCTAGGCTCAAAACCTGGTTTTTTAAGTTGAGAAAACCCGATTTTCAAATTATATAAATTTATTCAAAAAACTAATTTTTCCAAACCAAGTTTTAAAAACCAACAAACCCTACAAATAATATGGCAAAATATTAAAATGCACTCAATTATAAAATGTTGAAACTATTCTTCTGCTAAGCAAAGTAATTGGAGATCTCTTATATAAAAAGTTAATATAAAACTGTTTTCCTGGAGCTTCTTGTAACACATTCTGAAGCACATTTCAATATATACTGTTATTAGTGATGTTTATGAAGTGCTATTATTAGCGCATGATATCGTACACTGTCAGATGGTAGCTCACTAATATCACTATCTTACTTACATGTCTCAGTTTATAAAGTTCAGTTTTTTATAACAACAAGTTAAATTGAATTATTATAATTGTTTACAATTATGTAACTTAGACTTTTGCTGCTGTTGCCCTGTCAGTTCTTGATCAGTATTGCTGATTTATTTTCTTTTTGCTCAATGTTGCTTCTGTTAATAGTTTCTCTGATACTCCATGCACATGACATCAAGTCTGTTACACACTTTCAACAGATAGTATTGTATAATATTGTAATACAGATATTCTTAAAAAAAATCATTCTATAACATAGAATGATTTTTTTTAAGAAGAGCTAGGTTATATAACCAGATCCAGACCCCATCCTCCATTGTAGTGATTCACAGTAGCCACTAACTTACCCCCTACCCTCTTTCAACTAGGCTTTGTGGTTTGTGGTTTGTGGAGATTCCTTTTCACAAAAGCTTTCAAATATATTATTTACTGTTTAGTATAGTTTTCATGTGAAAAATATTACTGCATTATAAGTTCTTTATAGTTTCTTTTAATAATTATAATAGTCATCAAATGAGTTTTTATTTCTTAATTCTGAATAATTTAAAGTTATATACCAAACTGATTGTTTTTATTTTAAAAAACAGTTTGTTTTCTATTATTTCATTGTATGTGACTTCATAATTTTGCTTTTTTAAATAAGCAGTTTATTTAATTTTTTGATAATTTTAGTACAGTAAAATCTTACTAATGAATAAGTCAAACTGTGTTAACTTGAAGCTATCTACAGGTTTCAGGCACAGTATATAGGGTTTTTGATATACTATAGTATTGTTAAGTCAAAATTGTCAGTACTTTTAACTTGAACCTGTTTTTCCTGTGTACTTGCCATCCTTTGATAGGTCTGTGATCTTTATTTTATTTTATATTTTGTGTGAATACAGATGATTAAGATAAACAAACACTACAGATCCATGTTAAATGCAGTGCCCATGCCATTAGGCTATAACCTCATATCAACATCTTTTTCCTGGAGCAGTATGTTACTGGCATTCTGATTTGTATCCAAATCATAATGCCAGTAACATACTTGGCAATGCTCTCAAAAGTGCCATAAACTGTGTATAATTTTGTAATCATGTTCNATTTCAAATATTCAAAACAAGTCAAGATCAATTATGTACTATCAAAAAAAAAAAAATCAATCAATGAAAGAAATTCTTTTTTTAACTCAGAACGTACAATGTACGATGAATTAAATCTCCATCAATATCAAAAATAAAAAAGCAAAGAATACACTTCTTACAAGTTGATCACTTTATCAAAAAGAATGGCAGACAATTTGCTTCAAATTTATCGGGTTTCATGATGTTTGTTTATGTATAATGGATATATATTTCATTTTTACAGATATTTTAGAGATAAATTTGTTTTGTACATAGTTAATAAGTACTTTAAATTTGCTTTAAATTACATTTTTCAATGGAAATCTTTTATTGGGAAAATAGACAAAATTTGACATGTTATTGCAGTAAAAAAAATTAATAAACTGCTTATTTAATGAAGCCAAGAAAACACATTCAGCCATTATTTTGGACATATTCAGCATAAAAATACATTAAATAGTATGGAACAAAAAATTCAAAGCCAAGGATCATTGTTTTAAATTTCTAGTTTTGTACTGTTCAATTATTTTTATGTTAGATAAAATAATGGCTGAAAACCTTCATAATAAAAGTTTTTTTATTTTGCTTTTTTAAATAAGCAGTTTATTTAATTTTTTGATAATTTTAGTACAGTAAAATCTTACTAATGAATAAGTCAAACTGTGTTAACTTGAAGCTATCTACAGGTTTCAGGCACAGTATATAGGGTTTTTGATATACTATAGTATTGTTAAGTCAAAATTGTCAGTACTTTTAACTTGAACCTGTTTTTCCTGTGTACTTGCCATCCTTTGATAGGTCTGTGATCTTTATTTTATTTTATATTTTGTGTGAATACAGATGATTAAGATAAACAAACACTACAGATCCATGTTAAATGCAGTGCCCATGCCATTAGGCTATAACCTCATATCAACATCTTTTTCCTGGAGCAGTATGTTACTGGCATTCTGATTTGTATCCAAATCATAATGCCAGTAACATACTTGGCAATGCTCTCAAAAGTGCCATAAACTGTGTATAATTTTGTAATCATGTTGTGAACAGATTCTTGAGAAACAACTTGTGGGAAATTTATGATCATAGAAAAATTTAGGTTTTAAACTTGTTAACTGTAACTCAAAGTCAGGACTCTTAAACTCCCACTTAGTGAGGTTTTAATGTATAAAAATTACATACATATTACATTTGAAATTTTAGAGTAAAAATCAAAATAAAAAAACATTTTACATTTTAAATTTAATTAAATAAATAATGATTTTACTTATTTAATGATAAATTGAAGTACCAAAATACTAGAGACAATAAAATACTATAATTGTAATCAACAGCATTTGCATCTATCTGATAATAAGAGCAGCCGAAATTTACATGGTTACACAAATAATATGAACAATGTTATCCAGTTTTATAATACTATGTGAAAAAAGTTTATTGCTCTTTGACCAGGGACATATTGTTGATGCTGGACATATGGGACACACCATATCCAAAGTGACCACAGGTTTCGCACTCTTTTGGATCTTAACCCTGTAGAGCATATTTTGCAGGCTACTATAAGTCAGTTATAGTTATTTCTAACCAACAGAGTAGAATTGTGAGTTGCTATTGAACAGGCTTAGATGAATATATCTACACAGAGTCTAGCATTTGATAAGTCCATGCCATATTGCATTGCTGCTTTACTGAGGTCAGATGATGGAGCTTTTCGTTACTAGGCAGATGTGTCTAGTATTTTGACCCTTCAGTTTATTTTTTTATGACTTTTTAATAAACTTGAATTAAGAGAATAAAATATTAAGAATTTATTTACAGTTGCATAAGAAAAACATTGAGTTCAGCACAATATTTCTCAGATTTTAATGTAATTGTGGTATCATTTCATTTCTATGATGACTACCAAATTAGAATAAAAATAATTAGTCTCATTATAAAAATTCAAAAATTTCACATTTAATTTTACATAATAGAGAGATAAACTTGCTTTTTTATTACATATTTCTTCCTATTAGTTAACTGTACTTGCCTTAAAAATTGTAATAAATTAAGTTTTAGAAAAACTTTAAATCAGGATATACAAAATAAATTTTTAACTTGAATTATTATATTTTTTACAGTCAAACTGACTTATTAGTTTATGTTAGACTGATATTCAGCTCTTCAGTTCAGATGTTATCTATACAAATTTTCATATTTTAAAACATTAGCATTTCTAAATAAAATCCAAGCTTGAGAATATTGTATGTTTGGTTTAACTATGTACTTTTGAATTTATAATTGTAAATTTTATTAATGTAGCAGCTATTTAATAATTATATTTCAGCATTAATAGCACATGATAAGGCAATACACTTTTATTATCTACAATAATTTATAAGAAAAATTAATAATTTATCAAGAGACAAAACTTGCTTAGAAATTATACCTTACAAATTTATTTAAAAATTCTGCAAGTTATTTATTTTTTACATAATAAAAATTAAGTAATGTAGTATGTAGTTTTAATTTTTATAGTTAAAATTAAAAACAAGATTGCAAGTTATTTTGAAATTTAAATAAAATTCAAATTTATTAAAGGACTTGGTCGGATAGAGAAATAAGGACCGTTTTAACTAGACTTCATGATTTACCCCTAGAATTCTCTGTTATTCATGAATTTGAAGAAAACATTATTAATTGTTCAAAACAATTTGCAAAAAATTACAATTATGCTGTTCCGACTCCACCATACGAACGTTATTATGATTCAAATCTGGTATGTACAATTTTTATTTATTTCTTATAAAGAGTATACTTTATATTTAGTTATTCTTTTAAATAATAAATAATGCAATGATGCAAAATTTAGTTAACAGTACATTATTAAACCAGTTGTTCAGAATCTGCTAGATTTTAATCATTAATCTAATCTGAATATAATTTTAGTTATGTTTCTAATATACATGTCAAATTTAGAAATTATATATTTTTAATATACAGTAGTATATATTACTGTATATTAAAAAAAAACTTTTATGTGGTTTATTTATTTGGAGAAAAATCATCTGATTGTTAATTAAAACTGTAGAGTTGATACAAAACACTCAACTTTGGCTTTTGTTTCTAAATTTTGACTCCAATTTTGGCTTCTCAATCTTTAAATATTTCTTTTATAAAAGCTCAATATGTCTTAATAATGATAAATTTATTAAAATAGTAATTGATACTATAAGACATTTTGTTACTAAGTTTTCCATTAATCCTCCAATTACTTTTTAGACTCATAACCTATGTTTTTGTCTAGTATAGTTCTCATGGGTACATTTTTACCAACTTTGACTCCAACTCTATCCAAAGACTACATAACCCTGTTATTAACAACTCATGTTATTGTTATTTTTATTGAATGTTTGTTCAATTTAATAACATTAAATCTATTAAGATTAAGATCATTAAGATAAATTCAGAAAAACCTTGCTAAGTTGAACTGCATTAACTAGAAGCTACCTATGGAACCTGGGCACAGTATATATGTTTTTCATATAATACGATCTTGTTAAGTCAAAAGTGTCAGTACTTTTAACCTATTTTTCCATGCCCCTCCACTCTTTGATAGGTCTGTAATCTTCATTTTCTCTTATTCTGTGTGAATTCAGATAGCAAACACAATGGCTTTATGCCATTAGGCTGCAACCTTATATTGATATCCCTTTATTGATACCATGTGTTACTGGCATTCTGATTTGGATACAACTGTGCACATTGACAATGCATGCAAAAGTGCCATAAACTGATATTAAACTTGTTAACTCAACATCAGGATATTTTTTTACCCCATAAACTTTGACTTAATGAAGTTTGACTGTGTCACTAAATATAGAATCACTGAAAAGTTATTAATTTGAGCTTTTTTAACTACATTATTATTTATTTCTTCTGAGGTATCTACATGTAAAAGCTGTCAGGAATTAATGTGTAAACTCTAGAATTATTTTTTTAATCTCTTCTCAATACAATTCTGTTCTTACATTACATATAAATCATTTGGCAATTAAAAATTACAAAGAAATTGTTCATTCAAAACTATAAATTCAAAGTTTTAACTTAGCAATTTATGTATTTTTTTTAATTGCATACTTTGCATTTTACATAAACACAGTTATTAAAATTATAATTTTTTATAAATAGGATATAAACATACTGAAAATTTATAATTAAAAAGTAAGCTTAATATTTAAATAATAAACCATATAAAATATATTTTGATTAGTTAGTTTTAACTTCGTGTTTGTGCATTTGACAAGGGATCTGTAAATGGATTATCACTTTTACCCAAATCAATATAATTAATACGAGTCTTTACAGCAGAAAATCACTCATTTGAGATATTTGTTCTGAATGAAATAGTTGCTTAGTAATTTCATGTAATATTTAATGCTATTGTATTATTTGTTTTAACATGCAATAACACAATAATTTTAGGTAATGAATAATTTAATACTTTGTTACAGCCTACGGTATCTAAGCCACTTGTTCTTGCATGTAAACCTATAACTGATATGTTAAAACAGTATTTTGGTACAAGAAAAGCAAATAGAGTTGAATTATTAGGAGAAGAAGAAGTAGCTTTCAAAATGATCCATACAAATTTATCCCAAGTTTTAGGACAGTTAGATGATATCCGTAAAAATCCTAAGTGAGTATTGATTTCATTAACAACTTGTACTTGTCTATTTGGTTTTAATTGTATTTATAAATTACTTTTTTCAGAAAATTTATTTGTTTGAACGACAATATTAAACATGGTACTAAAGATGCCGAAATAGTAAGTTAAATCTGATTAATTAATTAACCTCTTAATAGCCCAATCAGAATCCAGCTGTAACATTCGACTAGTAATATTTATCAAATTGTAAATCTAATTGTTATTAAGTATTTTATGCAAGAACTAATAGCAATCTGAAAACTATATAAACGAACCAAACTAGAACTATGTTTAGACTAACTAAATGAAATTATATAATTATTAAAAAACAACCATTAAATTCTAGCTGTTTGTTTGTTTATATATACATATGGGTGATTTACTTTATTACATAGGATGGTAATTTATTATATTGATATAAGCAATCTAAAATATCAAATACTTCATTACTTATTTTTAAGTTATAGCTAAATGACAAAAATACACACACAACTGAAATATTAGATCATTATTGTTATTCAAAATAATTTGAACAATCCCGTTTAATTACCTCCTAANGTGGTTCCCAAACTTTTTTGATTCTTGGCACCCTTGCTAAATTCAGATTTTTCCAAGGCGCCCTATGTCAAATTCTAACAAGTACAATTTGCGAAATAGTGAAATAGCCAATATCTTTTTAATTAGAGTTAGGACATTAAATAAAAAATAAATAAAACAGGTATTTAAGGTAACAAAAAAATATAATTTAACAAATTCAATTAATTATAATTAGTGGGATGGATGAGCCTGTTGATCACTGCACATTTTCTCAAACCTTGGAATCAAACTGGACACAGCCACCTCATTTCCTTCTCCACATTGATCTTTGTGCAATGCTTACTTTTTATCACAGTGACAAATTCAGCTTTGCACAAATAAGAAGTTACAAATGAAATTAAGCTTCTCTGAGCTGTACCACTCAGAGGGGATATTCATCTTTTACTGATATCCAAAGTTCAGTTAATTCCGTGCTGCTAAATTTTGTTTTCAATGTATTGTCACAAGGCAACACAATAAGATTTTCTTCTTCTGAAGCAGTAAATTCAGATGGAGCATTGGCATTAAATGGATCTTGAATCCATGCAAATTTATTGATATTATCATTTTGAAAATATTTCTGAAACCAGATGATAAGCTGTGATAAATGTTCTTCAAAAATAGAGTTTGTACCTCGAGAGAAATCAACTCCATTGGAAGACAAGCACTGTTGCAACAAGGGGAAACATCATCTACAATGTTATTATTATCTATAAACTGTACATAGCAAATCAAGTGAGCATCATTATTATCTGTGTCCTCATCCAGTTGGAATCCAAATTCCTTCCCTTCTATTTTTTCAATAACTGAACATTGGAGGTCCTTTGCTATGTGCTGTATTCTGCGACTGATAGTATTATTGGACAAAAGCACTTTTGAAAGCTGCTACCCAGCAGACCATCGATCATAATGTTTACCATATCTACAGCAGCTGGTAGAATGAGTTTTTCTGCAATGGTATGAGGCTTTTCACATTTTGAGATTCTATGTGCCACATTTATTACTGAGTTAATGATTTGCACCAGGTCTGCTAGATGTCACATCTTATCACATTGATTTGAAAGTGGAAGTAAAATTATGAAAATTTTATAATATTTCATGGTGCTTGTGAGGAAGCTGCAGCATACAGTTTGGGAATCACTGTATTAATTAGATTTGTGCAGTTATTATTAAGAGTTTATTTCAAAATGGTTATATTAATAAAGAACAGTCAGACTTAGTCAAAATAGAAGAAAATAAGAGAGTTAGTTGCTAAAAAAGTAATGAACTTTTAATAATTTTGTATTTATTGAAAAACTATTGAGAATTAACTTAATTTATATAAAATTTTTACATGGAAAAATCTATCCATGCAGAATTACAGTAAGAATTTAGTCATAAGATATATTTGTTAGAAAAATTTCATAAAATTTTCACAGCTTTTATTATTGGAATTTTATATTGATATTGTTGGCTATGAAATTTATCAAAATCAATGAAAATATATTGAAGATTTATTTGTTTATTACTTAATAATTTAATCATATTCTAACATTTTTTACGAGGGCTGTTTGAAAAGTTCACGGCCTTGCCTATATGCAGCGCTGTGATCAATTTAATTTTTGGCGGGAATAATTCAGCCATCCTTGCTAAAGATACGATACCAATTTCCGCTTGATTTGTCGTAAAGTTTTGCCACGCCAGCTTAGCAGATAGTCAATGTGCACATGCTTTGTCAAAAATGGAGAAGACGGAGACTCGTGCGGTCATAAAATACCTGACGAAAAAAGGGTTGACCGCATCTCAAATCAAAGCTGACATGGATGAAGTTTTGGGAGAGTCTGCTCCTTCGTAAACCACTGTGAAAAAATGGACAGCCCTTTTTAAATCTGGCAGAGAGAGTGTGAAACATGACCCTCGCAGCGGACGGCCGTCAACTGCTGTCACTGAAAAAAATATCGACAAAGTTTACGATTTGGTGTTAGCAGATCGCCGTTTGAAAACGCGTGAGATAGCTGAGACAACAGGCATCTCTGTCGACCGAGTGCACCACATCTAACCGAAAATTTGGGTATGACGAAGGTCTCAGCAAGTTGGGTGCCGCATCTGCTGACCGCTGAGCAAAGACGTGTTCGCACTTTGATGTCAAAGAAGTGTTTGGACTTCTACAAGAAAAACCCACGGGATTTCTTGCGTCGGTTTGTGACTACTGACGAAACGTGGATCCATTACTACACTCCTGAAACAAAAGAACAGTCGAAGCAATGGAAACACCCCAGTTCGCCACCACCAAAGAAGGCAAAAACAGTTCCATCAGCAGGGAAAGTGATGGCCTCGGTTTTTTGGGGATGATAAAGGAATCATCTTTATTGACTACCTAGAAAGAGGAAAGACCATCAATGCTGTCTATTACTGTATACTTTTGGAAAAACTGAAGAAAGAAATCGAAGAGGCCACACTTGAAGAAGAAGGTTCTGTTTCACCATGATAATGCCAGAATCACTGAACAAAAAATAAATGAACTTAGCTTCCAATTAGTTCCACATTCACCGTACTCACCTGATTTGGCCCCCAGTGACTTCCACCTTTTTCCAAATTTAAAATAATTCTTGGTTGGAAAGAGATTCCACTCAAATGACAAAGTCATCTCTGAAGTAAATGAGTATTTTGCACACCTTGACAAATCGACCTATTGTAATGGCATAAAAAAGCTAGAACATCGCTGGAATAAGTGCATTGCTAACAAAGGAGACTACATTGAAAAATAAAAAAAGTTTTAACATTATTTTGTTTGTTGTTCTATTTGAGGCCGCGAACTTTCCAAACAGCCCTCGTAATTTTTATCAAATGTGCACAATTATTGCTGTAGCATTAATGAACTATATACATCATGATGTTGTATATGGATTTAATTAAAGTCAAAATTGTCGGTAATAGCATATGTATTTGAATTGTATAATAGTCTTACAATAATTGTTAGTGGTTTAGAATATACTTTTTATCTTTTATTTGAACAAAATGAATGTGAACATAAGATTTATCAAAATTTTAAAGTTGTAGCTCTAACATTTTATTAATCATTTTACATCATTAATAATATATTAATATTTTATATATTTATTTATAATCTGTATGAAAATGACTCAACTTATTATTATTTTTTATTATTATAATTTAATGTTAATTAAATTAAAAATATATATATTTTTATATTAGTCTCTGTAGTGTTTGTTTTCATTTTATCAGTATTTATATATATTTTGTTATGTAAAATAGTAGTAGTTATTTAGCATTATCATAATCATAAAGGCCCTTTTACCTTTGTAAATAAAGAAAAAGTCAAATAAGTACAGAGAAAAATTGAATATGTCAAACATACTTAAACAGATGTATATATGATATCTAAAAGTTTACTCTTCATCAAGGCTGTCAAGAGGGGGCTGGGATTTTTCTCCAGGCCCAAAGGAATTTAGGGATCTGTAGTGGTTCCTACCTCTATAAAATTATTATTATTTTTACTAATAGAAAATACGTTCTTTAAGACCTGCTTTTCGTTAATACAGTAGAGTGTCGTTTATCCGAAGGTCAGTTATCCGAAAGAATTCCAGTCAACATATTTAAATTTTTGCCAGTGCTGTGGCGCTGTAATCTTTGACTATGTCTTTGGCTACTCAAATATTTTACGTTTTTGATACTAAATTAACTTCTGAAGTATAATTTTTTATTGTTTTTATATTTTTCAATATATTTATTTTGTTTGTACAAAATAAAAAAATAATTTTTAACGATACAATAATCTTTGTTAGGCTTAACATCGACGAAAATTCAACGCAAAGCGACATGCAATGGAGAAAAATTTCAACACAGGATAAATTAATATATTTTTTCGTACATAATTGGTTATCCGAAAAATAAGTTATCCGAACAACCCCAGTCCCCAATTGATTCGGATAAACGACTCTCTACTGTAAAGAAATATTTTACTTATTTCATTTATTAAGAAATGGTAAAGGATCTAGCTATAATATCACAGGCCTATACAAGCTCTCAACTGCCCTATTCTTTATTAACATGCACTTGTTGCTATATCCACAATGGTACAGGAATTGAATGTAAGTTTGTATGTTTTAACTTCAGTTCTAGTTACAATACTGTTACTCAGCACCCTCATGTTATACGTCCAGGATCTGATACTGATTGTGTGAAAGAAGAAAAGTTGTATATAAACTAATTCAGTTGCAAGAAGTCTACTGAGAAATACTTTTTTAAACTATTATTGATACATTTATCACATCAGTAAATTTATATTTTCCTCCCCCGTTTTTATCTGAAACATTATTTATAACTAAATATCCTACTCAGCTCTTTAAAATATTTAATGAATCATCAAACACCTGATGCTGAAAAATGTTTAAACATTTCTCAGCATCAGGTGTTTGATGATTAAGTAATATCACTTATTTTTTAAAATTTGACTTCTCACAATTTTACAAAAATTTTCTACTTTGTAAAACTATTTTATTCAAATTTTAAACATGAAAATAGTGATAATGTTTTGAGACTAAATTAAAACATCAATATAAAGTATCTCTGTGGAAGAGTTTGAGAAATTTTTCATTTCCTAAGCATGCAGGAAAACATTATGACATTTTCCTTCACATTGTAAATATACAAATATAAACATCTATTATATAAATCTATAATATAAACCCCATAGTGAGTGTTAAAGGCTGTGAGTGTTGAAGACTCTCCCAATTGGTGCTGTAACTAGTTTGGTTACATCTACATTAATAGTTCTGGAAACAAAGATTGGACAAAGGTTGCCAGTTATTATGTCCATACAGCAAGCAGGAGTTGCAGATTCAAGTCCCACTTTGGGCATATTCTTTTCTTTCAAAACCTTCTAAATTAATTATTAATTTAATTATAATTATTAATTATAAGAGATGGCACCTAACATTATCTCTAGCTCAAATTACTTCATATTTAATTTTATTATAGATATTAAAAGGATTTCTGAAGATTGTTTTCTGGTGTATTATATAACTTGCAAAATAATATAAGAAATTTATTTTATTTTTCAGGTGCGTGCAGTTCTACAAGATTTTTATGAATCATTATTTCCCATCAGGACTCAGTTTGAATTACCTCCAGACTATCGTAATCGTTTCTTGCATATTAAGGAATTAAAGGAATGGCAGAAATTTAGAGATTTAATTCGTTTTGCTACGTATTTGTGTTTAGCCTTGCTTATTATTTTCTCGGTTGCATCGTTTTGTTCATCAGAGGTAATTTTATTAAATTTTAGAGATATACAAATAATAATAATAATAATAAAATATGCATGACAGCATGTGATAAATGTAATAAATCATTAGTAAACACTACTGTGTCATTTGCAAATTTATTTATAAATCTGGAAATGCATGATATTCAATTTTTCAGTAAAAGTTTTTTTATTCATTAAAAAAGTTCATATTAAGATGAAATATTCTGTATATAGTATAGTTTAGAAATTTGAAATCAGAAACACTAATTATAAATATTTTAAATGCTATACGATTTAAAAGTTAATAGAAATTCTTTTAAAAATTATATGTTTAAAACTATAAAATGTTTCTTCAATTAAATACATGAGTTACCATTAAATCATGGTAAATCTGTTAAGCATTAAAAAAAATTGAATAATTATTATGTATATAAAGATATTAATTATATTCAGTAACAATATAAAAATATTGTATGTTGGTTTCTTATTTTAGCATTACATTATAAAGCAGTAAAAAAGAAAAACAGAATTTTTGGAGAGTAACTTGTCATCAGATCTTGTTTTGGAAATTTTCTGGCTTATATTCTCTTATTGCTGTATCACTTTATACTACTGACAGTTAAATTAACAATGAAACTTTATGTAATACATGTTTAGTTCTTAACCACTCTCATTTGAAATTAAAAAAAACTACTAGTTGATATATTTCTTTGCTGGATTCAAGAAGAAACTGCCTCATTATATTAGTTTTGAAACATTTTTTGATTTATATTTAGTAAACATATATATTATCATGACTAACTATTGTCAATCCATTACTGGATGAAGTTCTTCTCCAATCTTTTCTATTTTTCCATGTCCAATTCTTTGATTTTCCAATTTACATTGACCGCTTTTGTTATTTTGTCACTCTATTGTACTTGAAGTCTTTGTCTTAACCATTTTATCCCTGTGGATAATGATATGAGATAATAACAATCCTCGAAAAACCTTTTTTTACGAGTGTTAGATCACTATTAAAGATATGAGATATTTGTAGCCCATCTGTTGTCTTGTCTTCTAGTGATGTGTCTGGCCCATTGCCATTCTGAATGTTTGATTCTCTCAATATTGTATACCTTTGTTATATATACAGAAAAATTTTCTTGAGCTGCCGACACTCAGAATTTCAATAGTTTTAAATGATTGTTTTAATTAATACACAAATATCAATTATATATAAGATTAGAATTTTGATAAAGATATAAATTCTAAAGCGAGAAAATTTATCATTACATTAAAAAATTATAATATTGAAGCTTTTTCTTAATGATAAATAACAATATCCACATATTAAATAAGGGTTGTTTAATAGGAAGGGAATATAAAACTAGTTATTATTTCTGCCCCATGGATACTGAGACTGTTTCTTTTTGTGGCCATATGGTGAAGGATGATGGTCTAATTTGTCTGGGTCTAAAACAATCCACAAAAATTTCTGAGGATTGATTTTGAAACTGGTCCTCAAAATGACAGATTGATTGAAGTTGTGTAAATCTTATTTTGTGAAGATAGTAAGATTTACAAGATCTTATCATATGAATATTTAAACATGTTTTTAAATTAAGTATTTATTTTGAGTTATACATATTTCTATTTTAACTTTAGCGAATGAAGTTTTTATAAAAATTTATAGGTTCGTCAGTTCGATTCTGGAATGAAACGCTCCTTGCGAAGTTCACAGAGAAAGTCTGATACAATGGATGTATAATTGTTAAATTTCTAGTCACAAATTGTTTTAATGTATAACTTTTTTACATAATTACTGTATATTTACTCCATGCATTTATATAACTTAAGATCATATATTTTTAATTTAAGGAATAAAAAACAGTTAATAAATTGAGAAAAGGAAACAATAAAGATTTTATAATATATTTATTGTTTTAGTGTATTTTCTTATGTATACAATGATGTTTTATTTAAGAAATATTAATTATAAAATATAAAATAGTTACAAAATAACTTAAGATTTGTGTGTAAATAATTTTTTTGTCCGCGATTTTTAAAATGTCCAGTGTAGTCAAGCAAAGAAGGTTCATTAATTGTCATTTTGACAACGCAGTTATTGCTACAAAAACGTTGAAAATCTTGTAAAAAACATTTGGCGCCGATAGTTTGTGAATAACAGTTTTCGAGTGATAGATGTTCAAGGAAGGCAGAGAACGCGTCAAAGACGAACCAAGCTACCATCCACTGGTGCTGGATCATCCACTTCAACTGATGAACAACGCGTTTGATGCTTATTGATTGTCGTTTAACAATTAGGGACATCTTTGAACATGTTCCAGTATCGTTTGGAAGGCCGGATGGCCGAGCTGTCAAGGTGGCAGCCTACAGCTTTAGGGGATCCGGAATCGAATACGGACGGGTCGAAAAATTCCCAGGAATTTTTCGGGGGAGTGGTTCATATGAATATGTCAGGCCCCGTCCCTCACCACCCGGTCATTGTGGGCCTGGCCGAACCCTTAATGGGCTTGCTAAAAAAGGCCCTTAGTGCTCACAGGTTGGAAAGAGTAAAAATGTATCGTTTGGATCTTGTCAAGCAATTTTAAAATTAAAAGATCATTTAGGTTTGCAGCGCGTCGCTTCTCGAGTCATCCTGAAAACGTTATATTTTTTCCAAAAATAGTGTGTTAGAGTAGCCGAGGAAATGCTCTCTCGAGGCGAATGATTACGGGTGACGAAACGTGGATATATGATGCTCGAAAGGTGAAGCGAGACCGAAAATACCACAAAAAAAGTCAATCAAAATTCAAAGGTGGTATTGACTGTTTTCTTCGATTGTGGTAATGTCGTGCGTCACGAATTCCTTTTCATTGGCCAAACTGTCAACAAAGAATATTTGAGCGTTTTACGTCGTTTGCGTGAATCAATTCGTAGAAAATGACTCGGTTTGTGGCGAGAAAAGTGGATTTTGCGCCAATGCTCTTGGTGAAATTTTTGGCTGAAAATTCAACAAACACGGTTCCGCAAGATACTTATTCACCCGATGTGGTACCGTATGACTTTCCTGTTTCTTCGATTAAAATTTCCGCTTGGTGGTCACCGTTTTGAGTCTATTGGTGCCATAAAATCCGGTTTTAATCCCGAAGAGATTTCACGAAAACGACTTTGAAGCGTATTTCGAGGATTGAGAAAAATATTGGCATGGTTGCATTGCAATGGGCGGGGATTACTCTGAAGCGGGTGAAATAAATTTTGATGAATAAATTCAAATCTTGCGTCTTATGGAGCCATTCCCAATACTTTTTGATTACAGGGGTATAATCATAGGCATGCAGTTATACGATTTAGTATCAAGTCATCCTCTAATTATACATTTTTCTATTAATATTTATCTATTCAAGATACCGTGTTCTTTGCCTTTATGTATAGGCTACATAGTAGTACATGCGAAAATACCGTAGCCTAATTCTTCTCGTGTTTCTTACCAGCACGAGAATAATTTTTGCCCATTAATCTATTAAATAAAATTTATACAATAACTAATTATGAGATTACTATTCTTAGTTTCCTCTTTTATGCAGTTTTTTTTAACTTGAATATATGTAAGAGCAAACAACAATTTTATTCTTGTCTAGACGTTTGGGGGAGATACAGGTAAGGATTCGATACTCCAAGTTCTCCAATTTAAAATTGTTAATATGAGTTTGATTTTGCGTGTATTTTATATATCGGGATCTATAACGAAAATGACATATTCAATAAATTTATTGGGCTGCAATTTGAAAAAATTGTAGATCCATAAATTCCCATTGTCTTGTCTGTCCTTCCTTAATCTCGAGAATGGTGTTTGATAGACGAAAGTCAAGACTAGATATGGAAAGCTTAGGGGAGGGAGGCCCGATTTATTAATAAACGAACTTCGGTCTGGATCTGAAGTCATGTGATTTCAATTCAAACATTTTCTCTAGAACGGAGTTACAATATATAGATGAGCGGTACGACTCCGTTGTTATCAGGAAATGTACGGTGTACAGGGGCAAGACGACTAAAACCGAGACCATATATTTTAGCAAAGGAATCTATGACGTCACTACCTATAGAGCAATACACCACAAAAGCACAACACGTTTAATTTCGCGTTCGGTTACTTTCGTTTTGGAAATACAGTAAATTATTAAAACAATTTTATTACTAAAACACTTAAACTAGATGATAATGTGCGACTACTAAAATTGGTTAAACGGTGTTGTTACTATCTAACCAATCTCTTCGCTGGAATCTCGGTAATTTACTTTATCGCATCTGAAGATCATGATCCTCTTGAGATCTGCAACAAGTGAGAGGGAAGCCCTCCATAAAATTCTGCGCAGGAATCCTGCAGATTTTCGTTACGACCCTAAACAGAACAGCTATATTTTCTTATAAACCAATATTTTTTAAGAAAATATTCCCTTGCGGGAGAATGTCTGAAATCAACACTGTAAACGAAGTCCCTAATTCAAATTTGCCTGGGCTTCACGAAGTTATAACGTGCCACTACACGTCATGGACAGTGTGAAAAATCTTGCAAAATTACGTATTCGTGAACATTTTAGCATTTTATAGCTCGTGCAACTGGATGCAAGATAATTAATGAGGAAAAACATTAATAAAAACGATACAAAAAAGTAAGTCCCACCGAGATTTGAACTCGGATCGCTGGATTCAAAGTCCAGAGTGCTAACCATTACACCATGGGACCACACATGCAGTTTATCGACTATTTACTTTAATACAGAATGAATACCTTATCGAATTAAATAAAAGATAAGTCTACAGCTGTTACGTTGATAATAACGAAAATTTTTCGAACTTTATCTTATTTGAAAGCAATTATTTCCAAGCTAAAAAGCTGTCAAGTATTCTAATATCGGGATCGTATTTAGACATTTATCACTGAAGGGTTGGGGCGTTGATGCTGATTTTTGCCAATTGGTATCTGTGGTTAATAACAATAGTTCGAAGTCAAGAAGGTCGACTCCCACAATTTCCCATTTCTCGTACGCCTTCTTTATACTTTTATGCTTGAGACGTCCCTCAAACCCCAGTAGCTTCTCCCCCGTCTCCTGCTATTGTGATCGAATTAGACCATTTTTTACTTTTATAAAACACGTGTCTTTATGGAAACAGTGAGGCATTGTTTCCATAACTCAAGTTCACACTTACGAAACAATAAAACAGATACAGGAAACAAAGACCGCTTTCTGTAGTAGAGAAAATGGAACTACGAAATTCGATTGTCTTTTTGTCGTATGCGAAACTGAAAATCAATAACGAATAGAAATCGATTACGATTGTGACGTCGATAAATCAAGATGGCAGACACAACGAAATTCGGTTACGTTGTGAAACGTGTTTCCGTTAGGGAATTCGATCCCGGTCCTTATTTCTAATCCCGGGATTTCGGGATTATACTTATTCAATCCCGGGATCCCGGGATTATTTCGGTATTGAGGGTTAATAAAAAATAAGAAAATCTTACAGAAATCAAAATTTAGACAAAAATCAACGTATTTTACGGTATACACATAGTTAATTTAATTACTCTAACTAATCAGACTTAGAGTCAGACTAACCAGATTTAAAATCACCGTTTCATGTTAAATTTATTCTTTTTTAAGCATCACTGAGATCTCTTTAAACTCACATAAATTGAAAAAACCTTTATGTAACAAACTATGCAAATAAACGTTGAAAATTAACAAAAATCTCTCTTAACATCGACTAAATAGATTACTTTCATATAACAACCTAGTAAGTAGGTAGTAAAGTAAGTTTCTTAGCAAAAAGTATTTTAAAATAATATTAATCAGTCACATTTTTCTAAAATATAAAGAAAACTAATCTAATAGGAACATTCTAATTTGAATTGCGAAAATATGATCTGAGAAATAACAACGCATCCTGTGTCTCATCACCAAGTCTGCTTCTCAATTTGTTGCACATATATGCAGCTGCTGAGAAAACGCGTTTAGGTTTGATGGAAGTTGGAGGAATCGTTAGTAAATACTTATAAGCTTCGAGGACACGGGGAGGATGGAAGAAAACAGTCCGGTCGACACGGATCGGGATTGTAGGAGTAAAGGCTACAATCCCGATTGTTTCGATCATTGTAAGCATGTCTTTCTAAAAATAAACGCGTTAATTTTGTAAATTCGGTCTCTGTGTGAGTCTCTCAGCGTCCAGCAAACCACTACCCCGAAACGTAAAAAGACTTTCTCGCATCATCCTGACAGATCGCGGGCAAGGCGAGGGTCGTAACCTTTTCACCTAAGGTCGACCCCCCTAAGCGAGAGGCGTCGGGTCTATATTAACTACACTGGCAAAACAAGATGGCTGACACATTGACAGGTAAAACGCACTGAGTAGTGCTCTCGACTGCGCCAGAAAATCGATTGGCGCCCGCGAAAATTCAAAAATACAAAAATGAAGTATATTACCAAGTAACCCAGTGAGAACTGCTTGCCTATCATTTTAGTTGAAAATACAAGAAGTTTTATTCCAAGCAAGCATCGCAAGCCCGCTAGGTTAATTTCTGCTGCTTGCTTGGAATAAAATTTCTTGTATTTTATATTAAAATGATAGGCAAGCAATTCTGTTAAAAGCACTGGCACTGAACGTTTCGCTTCATGCAGTCTATTTTGCAACTTTTTTAAAATGATGTCAATCCCGAAAATCTCGGGATTAGGAAAACTTAATCCCGAAAATTTTGGGACTGAAAAGTGGTCGAGATCCCGGGATCAAATCCTCTAGTTTCCGTGTACCTTTTGGATGGGAAAAGGAGAAGAATCGAGCACTCTCGAGATGGTATATTATCAAAGACAAATTATATCTGTTTGTTAATAATCGTTAAGTAAATATTGATTATAGTTTTGGACCAAAATATTTATTTATTTATTTAATAAAACTAAAACATTTAATGCATTGAAACACTCAATGTCTTATGTTTATTTGCTAAGGCACAGAATGAAGTATTTCGCTCGTATGTTTAATAACTAAGCGTGTCGTAAAGACGCGAAAGGCTCTATTAAAAGACAATTTAAAAGAATAATTTTCAGAATAAACTGCTGACGAGCGAAGTGCATAAGTTATGGTGGTAATGGGGTTATTATTATTATTATTATTATTATTATACATCAATCGAAAGCTTACATCGAGCTGTTTACAGAAACAAGTTTAAACATTAATTGTGATTGAATACGAAAAAAAAATAATTTCGCAAATCAAGCTATTGTCAATTTTGCATAACCAAATATCATGGCCTAGGTTCCTAAGAATGTGACAATACTTATTTGCTAAATGTGGTATGCACTCGTGCCATTTCCATCGGCTACAAAATTTATTGATGCCAAGTCATGTGATGAACACAGAATGATCAGCCTCATGAGTCGCACTCAAGGTCTTCTTCAAAGTCATTCATAACAGAATTTACAAAAAATTCTGTTATGAATGACTTGAATAACACAATTTGGGCAACACAATTTTGCTTTTGAAACTCCATGAGCACTAGAGAGGCCCTATTTATAATGCAGATTCTCATACAAAGATGCAGAGATATAAGATGTGACATACATATATGCTTTTTAAATTATACAAAGGCTTTCGACAGATGCCAACATTAAAAGATGATCCGGGCACTGTAGAGAATTTGCGTTGACGACAAAGACATCAGAATCATCAGCAATCTTTACTGGAATAAAACCACACAGTTCAGGGTGGAAGATGAACTGAAAGAGCAAATTCAGATCCACAGATGTGTACGGCAAGGCTGCATATTATCTCCCACTCTCTTCAACACTTACTCTGAAAATATTTTTTTCAGAAGAGCTGGCTGATCTTGACATCATCATCAAAATCAATGGAGAATATTTGAATAACTTTTCGTTGTGCCGATGACATGGCACCGCTTTCTACAAATTTTGAAGATCTTCAGATGTTGCTAGATCGAGTCAGAACATCAAGCGAAAAATACGGTTTAGATCTCAACATCAAAAAGACCAAATATATGGTTATAAGTCGGATATTAACTCAGGCAAGTTGATGACTGGCTCAAAATACCTTAAATAATAACTGGGATCATGATATAGAGATCAGAGCGCGAATAGAAAAGGCAAGAACTGTTTTCACAAAAATGAGAAAATTGCTGTTCTAGAGACCTAACCATTGATAAGAAAACTAGAATAATCAGATGTTGTGTGTTCCCAGTGCTATTGTACAGAGTTGAATCTTGGACCGTATTCAAAACATCTGAAAAAAGATCGAAGCCTTCGAAATGTGGTTTTACGGAAGGCTTCTACTAGTATCCTGGGTAAAACATGCGACAACGTACAAATATTGCAACGAATGGATAAACAATAAGAACTTCTCAACACCATCAAACAAAGAAAGTTGGAATACTTCGGTCACGTGATGAGAAATGGTGTCAAGTACCGAATCCTACAACTCGTTCTACAAGAGAAAATCTCTGGAAAAAGAGGACCAGGACGACGTCGAATCTCATTGTTGAAAAACCTGAGGGATGGTGTGAAATGTCTTCTAAAGAACTGTTCAGAAGAGCCAACAATAGGAATATGTTAACCGTGACGACAGCAAACACGCGGAACGTATAGGGCACCAAAGGAAAAAATACAATGGGGCGCATTCGCAAAGCTTGCTTCACTAATATCTGGCACTGACTACTATTAGTAGGATAACGAAATGTTCTAGAATTTAAAAAGATATAAAAGGTCTTTCCAAACATTTAAAAAATACTAGACCAGAGAACAATGAAATGGGTTTGGACTTTTCGTCAGGCATAAAAACACTGAGTTATAAGTTACATCTAACCCTAATTTAGCTCATGGGCATGCACATAAAATTTTTCGGGGGAGCAAAGCTTGAAACAAGCGATTAAATCAATAAATATTAGAGAGATTGAGGCAGACGTTTTAAACGTGTAGGACGGACGTTCGGTGCCGCTTTCCCGTAAGCCTAGAAGTTTGACGATGGTGTTCGGAATGTCGAGAGTGATTCCACCGACTATCCAAACACCATTCTCAAGCTTTTAGGCTTACGGGAAAGCGGCGCCGAACATCCGACCTATACGTTTAAAACGTCTGCCTCAACCTCTCTAATTTTTTTTTAGGTTTCTCACAAATAGATTATGGAATACAGTATTACGTCAAAGCGTCCTCTGGTCGATGTTAAGTACTCAATCATTTTTACGGTTATTATTTGTGCAAGTTTTTACTCACTCCCTCGTTTGGCCCCTCTGCAGATGCCTATGATTTAGCCCATTAAGAGCACACCTGAAAAATCGGTCATCATGAGCGAAGAATGGAACATGGCGCTCCAATTCAAATTACTCATAAAAAATAGCAAGAAACCAGATGCCAACTATTCCATTTAAACTCACCTACCAGACGTGTAAACATGAAGATTAACTGTTAAAAATAATCAACTCATTAATTTAATAGATTTAATCTTTATTAGAACATTAGAACCATTCATAATTTCTTTCCATTAAAACAATTATAAGCTGTACTTTTCCCAACGACGTCCATTTTGAATAGAAGGAAATGCTTCCAAAGTAGAGAACTAGTTGAATCCAATTATATAATATTTAATTATAACGACTACAATCAACGGTTGTTTCTTTTGAATGAGAAATTGGATTTATTTATTTTTATTTTTTTTTCATATGATATGTTTGATGAAATATCATTTTTGTACAGAAACTAATTCGACAACTAGCATTAATTTTGTTTTTAAATATCATAAAGAATTATACAATTATAGAATACAATCACGTGTCACACAAACACTAAAATTTCAAGAATAATTTGTTTTTTTCTTCTACAGGCCATGATATCCAGNTTTTAAAAAGTAGGCAGAAAAAATTCACAATAATTTTTATTTTTATTTTTTTTTTTGTATTTTTTAAAAATATTTCTCAGATCAAAATCGAATCAAAACTGAAGGAGGATGCTTTTTCTTTCAATTTATTCGGATTAATGGCGGCTTTTTTTTATTTCCTGCGATTTTTTTAAATCTGCCTATTTACAAAATGATGCATTTTATTATTATATATATATTATGAAAAAATTCATTAATAATTAAATAAATTATTTTTTGATCTTTAAATTTGATTTTTTAAATATTTTTATTTTTTCAGAGGAAGAAAGAGAACAACAAAAGAAATTCTACAAAATTTTAAAGTTAGTGCCGTATTGGTTGTAGTCTCTTGTTAGCATTTTTTTAAATTTTATTTTTGAAACTTGTTCCCTTAATCCATTTGAAAGGCACTTGACACTAGCACGAGGGATATACTTTCAAGGATTAAGTATATATTTTAAATGGAAAAACTTTTTTTTTTCTATAGAACACAACTGAAACTTCACATACAACTTCAAGATTTAGTAAACATGTTTATATATATTATATACATATATATAACCCGTTTTAACGTTCAAAAACTATGTAAAACTTAGAACAACACCGGCGTAAATATTAACAATTTTTTATGAATAGGGATTTTTTTTTGGTTAACAAAATTATCTGGCGGCTGTTTAGCTAACGAATTAAAAGAAATAGTGCCATGGATAATGCCATACCGATTATCTGCCAAGGAAAAAAAATAATAATAATTAATTAAAATTTTATAAAATTAAGTTTGTGAAATATTTAAATATCTTGTGCAATAAAAATAATTTTTACGACAATTTTAGAGGATATTAAATTCTAAAAATATTTTTACCGACATTAATTATTAAAATATCATTTAATAAATTATTTAAGGATTTTCGTCTTTATTTTAATAGTCGTTCTCATACAGTTTTTAAATTTTATACTTAGAAAAAAATTTATTTTTAATGCCGTAACTACTCTTTGCCGAATTTCGTTTTCGTTGGAGATATGCCAATTACATAAAAGGATTTTGTAAATATTTAAAGATTTAATGTAATTTTTGGACATTTTTCTAGTTTGATATTAATGGAGTGACTAAAAAACTGTATTTTAAACTATTCATTATTATACCATGTATAAAAATGATCGTTTTACTTACCAAAATGCATGCTATTCCAACTCCTATCCCTCCAATGACCATTGCGTGTTGTTTGACAAAGTCTTTCATTTTTTCGTAACAATCCTGATGATATAAAAGGGAATTTTATAGTAATAATACATTAATAAATAATCAAGATATAATAAAGAAATTCGTACATCTAAATTAGCGTTGATATCTTGAGGATCAGTTAGGCATTCTTCTATTAGCGGCATTTCTCTGTTCTTGCAACAACTTCCTGGAAGTCTATAATTTGCATTGAAATGACTGTTTCGATTTAACCAAATTTCGTAACCTTTTGTATCTTTACCAATTGAAATTCCGCAACATTTGAACTGTATAAGAGAATAAATTGTGAATTTTATAAATATTATTCTGTCCTGTAAATTAATTTAAATAATATAAATAAGGAGAAATATTCGCAATAAATGCTTCACAATGGAGGAAAATTGAACTTCTTTTTTTTATAAAATTTAATGTGTGTTTTAACTCTCCATATAAAACACACATATCTCGGAGAGAGAGACTTGTGCATGTCACATCAGACACATTAACATGTGATCGACATGCATGTATTTGATCAATTAAATGGCACATTTATCTCATTCTGTGCTTACGACTGACTGCATAACATGATAAACTCTTTTTCTATGTGCGAGCACGTTTTAATCACTATTTTAAAATGTATTTAATAGTTTAAAAGATAAATTTGCATTGAAATTAATCTATAATGCTGTTGTCTTTATAACTATGACATAAAAATTAATAATGACGTATATATTTTATGTCATAATTATACATCGAGTGACGTTTACAATTATGGATTCGATATTAGGATGTTTTATCGGTGAGCCATATCAATAATTAGCACCTGGTATGATACCCGACACCCAATTTTTCATTATTTTACAAGTAAAAGAAGTAGGCATAATTTATTTAATGTAATTTCGGTATTGATTCTGTATACGAAATGAATTGATTGATTTGTCCTCCTAGAAGTAAAAATTGTGTCAAACGGCTAACTGCTATTTATATTAATTTAATTCAATCTTCTTGCAATGGATACACCATTAAAAATAATTAATTTTTATCACAAATACTAAAACTTGTATATATATTTATCATAGCTTTATCTTTCTTGCTTTCCTAGAAGTAAAATTTCGAATAAGAGATCTATGCACTATAACCGAGTGCATATATTCTTTTCTTTCGATGTATTTACCAAATAAGATCCTTTGAAAATGCCTTTATAAAAAATCTTGAGATCATCTTATTAAAACAATGCTCATACGGATGCAATGATTAAAGATAGAACCAAAAATATGTACAGGGTAATGTCTATATTACAATAAACGTAATGAACTCATAAGAATGTAGTTAACTGTAATAGTCGAGTGACGATGCTGTAAGATTAATAAAGGATTCCCACTATTGGCCGCGTGATAAAATTAGCCGTTGATTCACCCCTGACAATGGACTGGCCGCGTGGAATTTTCCAACTTTTCTTCATGTATCTAACATCTAAATAAGGGCCAATTTTCTACAGAAAGGGAGTTACACCCCCTGGCAGATCGCCCATGTATTACATTGTCTTACACCTTCAATCAAATCCAATTCTAATAAAGGATTGTGATTTGAATATTTCGATCTCCAGATATTTACGAATACTATACGTATTTCTAACACTTCAAGACCAGATATGGAAAACTTAGTAGCAGGAAGCCTCGATTAACTGAATACGAACTTCCGGTTTGGATCGGAAATCACGTTATTTCAATTCAAAAATTTTCCCTGAAAGGAGTTAGATAGATGTCTCTATTGTTAACAGGAAAAGTATGATGTACAGGGGCGAAGACACTACTAAAATTGAGAGCATTGTGACGATGTCACAATAAATAATAGCTGTTCTTTAATTTATAATTGTTCATATGTTAATTTTTCTAGGTCATCTTTTACAAATCTGTAACCGGTTATTCACAAGTTTCAATAAGATTTATGAAGGTTTCTTCTATTAAATATCGAATATTTGTTCAGTTATTCAGTAAATAAACTTGCATAATATTTCCTATTATTCTACTATGAAATTATTTCTTCTGCAAGTAGCCTCCTATAACTTCTATACTTTTGTTTCAAATTACAAGTGAAAAATAAGTTAAACGGTTATTTTTCATTTTAATACTTTTATTAAGTTCTGATATAAACGGTTCACAAATTCTCAATTTAATTTTTGAATGTCTAATATAAATATTCCCCCTTTCTGATTTTCATAACTTTTTCAAATTTTTAATCATTTTTTTCTTCATTTAATCTTTTTTCTAAGGTTGTAAAATGTATGTAAAGATATGTAAAATTTTCCATATTCTGGACTATTTTCATTTCGATTGAATAGCAGAAAGCGAGAGTAGACGAGGAACCACTAATCTAATTATCCATTGCATTCGGTATCACAAGAATATATTCAAGAACACATTAGTTTATATTACGACTCATAAGGCTGCTCTTGCTTCAATAAGAATTGTCTATAATCAAAACAATTTAAATTCCTTTAACCCGACTACAATATTCTCAAATGAAAATACACAGAGGATATATACGCTTTCACAACCTAATTGATGTCTTGAAACGTGGAAAACCACACTGGAATTTTCAGGAATTTTAGACCTATAAACTCCTACGGGCATCCGTCTGTCTGTTATCAGACTGTACTTCCTTAATCTCGAAAACGAATTTATATATATGAACGGTGAGACCTGATACAGAAAGGTTAGGGACAGGAGGCCAAGATTAACTATGCACTAGCTTCCGGTTTAAACCGAAAATCACGTTATTTCAATTCAAAAATTTTATCCATCTTTATTACATATTTTTGCAATATCATAACTCTTTTATATTATACTTTAAATTCTCAAAGTAAGTGATTTTAATGGAGTAACAGCTATTATTCCTGCTTTAATTATATACTTAAAATATAAATTTTAATCATTTTACTTTAACAAACTCACATGTACTTGCACTGCATCCCAAGCATAAGTAACTGTGCTGTCATTCATATACATGGGTACTGTCATCAACATTTCTTGTTGCATTCGATCGTCTACCTAAAAAATACAAATTATTAATGATTAATTATTTAGTTAAAGATCGAATTTAAATAATTTCCTCATTAATTATTTATTAATCTAAAATGTCAACGAGAAAATCAATCAATTTTAGAAAATTTTAAATGTCAAGTATAAGAGAAGTGAAAAGAAATTTTTTTAAATTTGCGTGTTTAATAATACAACGCATAATAAATTAAAGGGATTAAAACTGATTTGAAAATTCATTAAATTTGAAAAGAGAAATTAAAAATTTATGTTAAATAGTCCTATTTAAATTTTAAACTAAAAAACCGAAATGTTAAATATAAAAGTAATTATTGTTATAAATTTATTGTTGTTAAGATTATAAATTATTCATAATTATAAAGTGAATATGATATTAATTATTTAATGAAATATCGCAGTGTAAACAACGACGTTTCATTAATTATAACAAACTTGTCAATAGTAAACACTCATTAAAGAGAGACTATTGTAATAATAATAATAATAATAATGATTCTACGTCAATTCTTACATTGAAGTGGCTCTTTTTGGGCTGCGATTTTCAAATTGCAGGCTTATAAAGTTCTACTAGTGTCTGTCTGTCTGTCTGTCTGCCCTTTATTAATCACGAGAATAAAGTTAGATTAAAGTCGAGACCAGATATGGAAACTTTAGATGCAGGAGCCGCCGATTAACTATTTTAATTTGAAAACTTTCTACAAAACGGAGTTACATAGATGCATGACTCTATTGTTAACAGGAAAGTATGGTGTACAAGGGCAAGACCTTACTAAAACCGAGAGTATATTTTAAATTGAAAAATTTAAAATATGACTAAAAATTACAGCGCGGCATTTTAACGATGTCACAATAAATAATTGCTCGTATAGTGTTAATATATTATAGTAGTTATGCTGTAACTAGTGATATTAATCTATAAATATAGTTTTAAAAAATTATTAACGACATAATTGTGTAGGCTATAAAGAGCTCCTGATGTTAAATCTTAACGTTATATTATGAGTCCTGCTATATAGACTAAATAATATTTGGAGAAAGATTCTCAATTTAAGTTATTAGCCGAAAATGTTTCGTTGATGAAAAAATTTAAGAGTTTTGGTAAGTTTGAATCTTCATTTCTATGATTTTTGGTGTAGATACATTCAAGAAATTTCAATCCTTAATCTAAGGAAGTACTTGAAACACTAACGAAGTAATAGATTTACAACAATATAAACGAGTGAATAAAAATCAAAATTTGTAAAATTCGTGAATAAAATTTAAATTTTCAGTTTCTAAATGAAATTATTCCTATACGCATTAGCAAAGGAATAATAACGCATAGCAAAGGAATATCCCTTACGCATTATAGGCAAAGGAATAATAACTTACAATATTCGTCAAAAACATATCACTCCCATTTCCCAAAATGGGTGAGCAGCAGGCAAGAGAGTTCTCACATACAGTTATCCATTTATCAGATTCCTCCAGGTACTCATGTCTCTGAGTATCTCTTTCGCTTCACTTAGGTTGGTGAGAAGAGCAAGACAAAGCAGAGATTCTTTGATCCTCCAGGTTGGAGATTTAGCATGGGATTAACACAACCATTTCGTAAAAATATTCATTTGTTAACAGAAGGTATAAGGAAAATATCCCTATTATAGCGCTTAAATCATAAACGCTATATGGAGGGATATTTCATATAGGGGTGCTCATTTACTTACGATGCAAACTTCATTCGTCAATCAACCAAGAGATTGTTATATAATAAATAAGAATGATTAGATTTAAAATTATATTGTTGCACCATTGCTTCCAAATTGTTATTGTTAATTATTTATATTTATTTATTAATATTGATGCAAAAATTTCAGTAAATTTAATGCAACTTGAACGTGAATAACAAGCTAAATCTGAAACACTAATGAAGACAACGGAACTACAATAGGGGAAGATGTAATAATGAACAAGCATTGAAGATGAATTGCAAGAGGTTATTGCAAGAATTGTTTACCTCCGTACTTTGCACAAAGTTTTGTAGCACTTTCTATGCATGTATTTCTGTAGGATCATATCTACATTTAATAGAGAGGTCGCGGCCGACGTTTTCATCGCGAAAACGTGAACATCTGACGTTCACGTTTTTACGATGAAAACATCAGCCGCAACCTCTAATAATTCTTCTCCAGAGATCAGCCTTACGACAGATATTTCCATCTAATTTTCTCGTATAATCTGAATTTGATAAATCGATGGTTTTGGATTGATTGATTAGTTAATGCGTGATGGCACTAAATTAAGGTTACGTTGCAAACTACAATTACGTCCATTACGCAATGGGATCGGTCAGTACGAGTGAAGAATGAGAACGACACCTCCATCCTATAGTCCATAATAAATTACGGGATCTGACCGGATCACGCAATTTATCATGGCTAAAGTGACACTTTAACGCGCGTTGTCTGACATAATGAATTTAGGATATGTTATTATCTAAATTCGTATTCTAGAAAGGAAATTAATTCTTGTTATCCATAATTGCATTGTTTGAAACAGTCGAATATTATGTATCATAAGTAGCTGATCTACAAGTATCCAAAAGGAGACGACAACTCAAAACTTAAAAATATTTGAATAATTAATAAGTACAGTATCTTTTGTTGTATCTTGAAAGACGATTGCATTGCAAATGCCACAATACAATCGTCTTGCACGTGTTCGAACTTCAAAAACAACGCTTTGAAGTTCGAACATACAATTTTCTTTTAATCAGTAAGGAGAGCTTAAGTCTCTGTAGTCCTCTCCTTGGATCTGCCACTGTGTATCATGCACTAAAATTAAATATTAATTGACATCGATTTTCGACTACTTCTGGTCCTATTAAGGAAACAGTAAATTATTTTCATATTTTGCACTCATAATTCTTCACAGAAAGTGAAAAACCAGATTATTATTGATGCTTAAAATAACTGAAATCTTAACTTCGTTAAAAATGTTGACATTTAATGAATGAAGCGTTGAGAAGCAGAAGAAGAATAAAGAGAAAGAAATATAAGATTTTCAATACGTCTGTAGTGTGTACAGTGGCGCTTTATAACTTCATGCGGACCAGGCAAATTTGAATTGGGGGCCCCATGTACAATGTTGACTTCAGACATTTTTCTACGGGAGAATTTTTTGAGAAGCACACCCCCGGTATCCTCGTTCGTTCTTTTAATGCAAACTCTGGAGGATTCTAAAACAAGAAATTCTTACCAGTAGAGAAAATACCGTATGTTTAATAATTTATTTATAAATGACAATGTTCACGAGTCCTTTCTTTTTCATTATACAATAATAAATTTAAAAAACGTGATACTTTAATCTGCAGTTTGGTAGAGTGAAGGTGTAAGCTGTGACTTGTGTAAATATTCCTCTGTACTCTCAAAATTATGTAATAAACTCAACAAATTTTCTAAAAATTATAATATAAAGCGCGGTTTTCTTACAATACGTTGTATTTTATTTTAAAAATATATATCCAATTAAATAAAATATTTTTAAAATTTAAAATCTGAAAAAAAAAAAAATTCAAAAAACACTCACTTCATTTCTAAATACGTATCCTAGAATTCCACCAACCAGCATTATAATGAATATCAGAAACAAACTGATAAAAAACTAGAGAAAAAAGTAATTTCAATACAGATTACAATGAAATTTTATAGTGTTATTTTATGCAAGAAGCAACGACTTACGGCCAAAAGCATGCATTTGATTTCTTTATATCCTCCAAAACAACCCAAAAAAGAAACGATTGTGACGATGATTCCAGTAGCAATGAGAATGGCAGCAGAACTTATATATAAGTTGCTGCCCAACAACCTTTCCATGAAAGATCTGTCTGCGAGGGTCCATACTCCAACTGAAAACACCACGATTCCTCCGATCTGAAAAACATTTTGTAAAAATTAATTATGGTTTCCCTTATTTTTGTTTTATTTCAATAGAACGAGTCGTTGTCTGAAGCAGCGGAGTACAAGAAATTCTTATTCTTTTAAGAAAACTGATTTATTCTTGATGCCATTCATGACCCAGTTCCCAGTCGAGATTTAGCCTTTTGACATTTTATTCTTGTTTCTAATCGATTCATTTCTCTTATATTCTACTTTGGGTGGAGTCCATCTTCGTTATCCATCTGCATCTGCCTCACCTCCAGTACTTTCGAGTTGAATAAATAAAGAATTCATAATTAACTCATGATATAATACATCTGACATTTTCGGTTATCAAACTTTCCGTTTATATAATATTTTTACAACAGATTCCTTCGACGATAAGCTTAATTAATTAATTTATCTGTAAAATTTTAGAGTTTTTATCTTGGTTTTACTTACCAAAACGACAACATTGGCGACGTATAAGGCATATTTAACGTACTTGGCTGCTCCTTCCACCATGGTTGGTACCTTTATATATATACAAAAAAAGTTTTAACAGGATTTAAATCAATTTTTAAAAGTTAAAGTTGATAAAGAAATATACGAAAAAAACTATAATTTAAAATTAAATATCGATTTAAAACTTAAACAAAATAGCTTCAAAATATGGTATACTTAACATAAACAAATTAAAAATTAAGGTATTTATATTACTAAACTTATTAAAACAATAAAATTAATAATAAAAAAATTTTAATTAACATTTATTAAATTTACCAATTTAGTTTAAAAAATAATTTATAAATTTTATTAAATATTAGAAAATCGTCGCATCCTTGAATATGCACAAATTTACGCGTTTAAAAATAATATAATTAAACCAAGAACAGCGTACGGGGTGGCCCAAAACTCAGTTAACCACGGTAAAGATTAAGTGAATCTTATTAAAACACTCCACTACATACAAACTTCATTTTTTAAATATGCAAATTACCGAATCGCCGAACCGCTTGAAAAAAAAAAAAAAACTTGGTTAGCTGACTTTCAAAACCACCTGTATAACTGAAAAATTTTGTTATAACTATCTTAAATCTAAATATTTACTTATTATAAAAATATAAAGAATAAGCTTATTAAAAAAGATATTTAACGCTATAAGCATTTAAATTATTGATATAAAATGATAACTTTCTGCATTTTAATGAGGTTTTTTTTTTAGCTTTAAACATGCAGTTTACTTGTATGTGTATATATATATATTATATTTTTTANTATATTTATATATTATATTTTTTATAATAATTAATACTCACCAACCAAAACACCTGACACAGAAACTCTCTCTCACACTCTCACTCTCAAACAAGATGCGACTCTCTTTCACTCTCACTTCCTCTCCCAATGAGATAAATGATAATCCTCCTGGATTCAAGCCTATTACGGACACGCCCGAAATTCAAAAATTCCACAAGAAAATCGGTTAAATAAAGAAGCGGTAATTCTCAGTACTCCTTGCATTCAATATCACCGCCATACATACTTATAAAAAAATAACTGCATTTTTGTCCCTTAAAAATTTAATTTAATTTCAATTAATATTAAAAAAATTTGTAAAAATGAAAATTTAATATTTATTTGTTTTTGGATTTTTAACGATCGAAAAAGATGTTGAAAATTAATTTTTAATTGTCTTCTTCTTGTTTAACGTAAAGCATTTTATATTTTTGTATCTTGAAAAGTGCGTGAAAGCATCATTAATGGCAAATATAATTTTTTAAAGTGAATAAATCAATTTTTATTTATTTTCCACGGAAATATTATATTTAGAATCATATACTAATGATAGAATTAATTATTCGAGAGGCGCAAAACATAAAATAATGCAAATTGTCGTTAATAGTCCTCTAGAGATGGATTTGTTATGTCACTTTTACATTAGTTTGACGTAATTTCTATTTTTTCGTAATGAGAAAGTGTGAAAATGACGTCAAACTGACGTAAAAATGTACACTATTACGATAAACAAATGTACCTTTTAAGTATGGTGAGACCAGCATCGTGAGAACTACTTATTATAATCTGTATGATTTTATACTTTAAACCACGAAATTATTAATGATAACATTAGTATATAATTCTAGATATATTATTTTCTAGAAGATAAATGAATATTAATTGTATTAACGAATAAATTATTTATTTTTTTCAAAAAATTATACATCAATAGGGCCTCTGGGAGGACGAGAGAGGAATTTATCCATAAAGTTTAAGAAAAGCTGTTTTTTCTTAATAAATAAGAAGTAATAATGAAATGAAACATTTCAAATGTTCTTGAGACCCCCTAAATAAGAGGCCTCCTATCAGCTTTTCGTGAATAATAGCTCCGATTTTCGCGAACATAAGGCCCGATCTCTGAAATTTGTCAGCCCTTCCAACTTCTCGTAAATGTGAGTGTAAGGCCTGACTTCCGGCCTCATAACTACGAGGTCCTTTCAGCTTCTCGTAAACGTAATGCCCTCCAACTACAGGATCCTGACTAAATATCATAAAGAATAATAAAAAAAAATTAAACATTTTGCTTATTTTCTGAAAAGGACAATCAAATTCTTCTAACTTCCTTCATTTTTTTTATCTTGTTAATTTCCAGCCTGAAGAATCGAAAGATGTATATTTGGCATTAAGATTCATATTATTAACGTTGATTCTACATCAGTGATGTATATTGATGATCATCAACCATGTAAATTTTATTAATGGATGCTTGATTAATAACCTTTGCCTACAGGGAATATATAATTGGCTAATTATAAGGAATATTACTTGAAATGTACTTTTGTTCCTGAATTTGTTCGCCATTTTCATTAAATTCGAGAAGAATTTTAACGTTTTCTTATGAAGATAAATTATTCTAATTACATAAAAGCTTGCAATTAATTATATAAATTGTGTAATGAGATTCTTAAAATCTTTTATATTCGATAAATAATTAATTAAATTTAACATTTGAAATTATTTTATTGGTTAAATATCGAATTTATTCATTTTAAAATGTGTTTTTTAAAAAAATTAATTAAGATAATTTTTTAATGCTGTTGAATATTTAATTATAATAAAAATAAGAAAAATCTTTAAAAAATAATTAATTTAAAAGAATTTTTNCCGTCGGGCCTCTCTTGGGATCAAAAGGCCCTAAGACAGGCATACTAATCAACATAACAAAGTAATTTCTCTGTTTTGTTGGTTAATATATCAATTCTTCAATGCTCAACTAAATGTTTAGTTAATTTTCTCAATTACTAACAGCGAAATTAATTTTTCTGCTTATAGTTAAGCCAATTATAAATCAATTTTGGAAGTATTCTCTTCTTCAAACATTAATTTATAATTAAAAGTTATCGTAAAAATAATATAACTTTGAAAACTTGTATAAATTTCGAATCTCGTTTATGAATGAATCTTTAATATAATTCTTTTGAATAATCAAAAAGTAGATTAATTGATAGTTTTAACTAAACAAAAAATAAAAAAATAAGAAATAACTAGAAGTTTCTGAAAGAGTTTTTAATCATGTATTTCCATAAACCTTCAGCATCTCTTGCGTTGATGCATGTATCTTCCAGCTTGCTCCTATAAATTTCAATTTTTTCAGCCTTATCGCTAGCGTTGGGGAGTTCAAAAACCTAACAATATCCGCTTCATTCCATTTTACTACAGATCCTTCAGCCTGCGCCATCTTAGAAAGCACCTTATGTTCTTCGAGTCTCCCAAACTTCTTGTTGTAATACTAATATAGTTCTTAATTAATTAATAACTGTATATTCTCGTAAAGTATTTTGTACACTCCAGCATTTTCTTCCTTTCTAATGCCATCTTTGTCATCCTTAAAATTCTATGAAATTTCGTTTTTTATTTTTTAATGTTTAAATTTATTTATTCTATTTTGGAACACCGTTGTTCTAATTTTGCATTTAACCCTATGATGGTCTATTGAATATGTAGAAAACATTAGTTTTAATAAATTATCTCAGCAGTTTAGGATGTATTTGGATTGTGTATTACTTCCCTTCTGGGTGTGTTTGTTGAATGATAATAAAATAGAATATAAAAAATATTCATTTTAAATCGCATTAATATAAAATAAAATTAAAGTAATTGAATAATTTATGAATTTTTTTGGAGAAGTTAATTTAAAATAACGTAAAAGATTATATTATTAGATATATTTAGTTTAGTAATAAAAAATATACTTATTAGAATAGATTCTTCTAGACTGGATAACTTTCAAACTGAAAACGAACTGCCGAATTCCTTTATTGGGCTATTGAGATTTTAAATTATCTCTAAACAATTTGGCAAGAAGCAGACCGCCATCTGTTGTTAAATAAAATTTTTAATTTTGATAAGAAGAATTAAATCGTCGATTTCGACCGTTTTATTCAATCAAAATACAATGAACTCGTTTAAAATTTGGCGTTATACACAGTGCTGTTGTAGTCATGTCAGGGCGTACCGGTGCTCCCTGCTGCTTTTTATCGGCAGGATGAAGCCCTTGTACTTTCTGAATATTTAGGTTGGACTGTAGAGTATATATCTCGGCGAAAAAAGTGAAAAATTATTTCTTGCACAGTTTTTTGGCTGATTCCGATTGTATGGGTCACGTTGGAGCATTTAAGCCGTTTTGCAGATTTTGTGCCGAAAAAGTTGCTCTTTGCCCATACAAAACTTTGCGGATGGTGGCGATTCAAACTCGGGCCGCCGATTAGCGCCATGGAACTTTTTAATTTACGATTAAACCCTGGTTCTACATAAAAATCATCAGTATAGCAAGTATTTCCGGACTGTTTGCGGGTGATCACCTCTACCTGTTCTCTGGTACCGTGAGCTCCTCCCATCAATTTTCTCTGTCAATGGCTTTTTTCAATTTTGTATCCGGGTCCCGGATGACAGTTTAGCATTTATAAGGCCGATCAACTTCAACTGGCGGAGTTAAGTATTAACGATGAGGATGGTGTCGGCTCGCCTCATTGCAATCTCATTGACTTCTATAAAATTCTTAACCTACCAACAGTCGTATGTTCAAGTTCATTCTTTTTTCAGTTGGTGGATTTATGGAGAAAGCCATCAATCAGCATTAAGTAACGAATTTGGCGATTAAAATCACGGCGGTCTCATCGGGAAGTAATAGTAAAATAAAACCAGAGATTGACACTAAAAGTTCGTAGAGGGCGTTGTAGTATATTTTAGCAAAACTAATTTATTGAAAAAATAATGCAAAATGTCTTAATTAAGTTAACCTTACGAGCTAACCTTTTGTTCGTTATGTCATTTACACAAATGTCTAGAACTTATTTCATTAATTAAATATCTTAAGAATTAACAAGCTTTCTTAAAAAGAAACTTAAAACATTACTATATTTTAAACCTAACAGCTTGTGAAAAAAATCCAGCAACGAGTTACATAACTTTTTCGGCTCTTGTCAGATTTTATTTAAAAAATAATTTTATATATTTTTAATTATTATCGAACGGCAAAAACTTTAATTTCGAGGGCGGTGACGAGTTTCATTTTTTAAAAAAAATTGTAAATGTTAATAACGAATAAAAGTCCGACCTCTCTCGATATATGACACATAACTTCCCGCCCCTTCAACCTTTAACCGCTAAAATTTAATAGCATTAATAATCCTTATACACAAATTACCATGACAAATTTCGTTTCTTACAGACGCCAAAACACAAATACTTTTGGGTTCAGGAAGTCTGAAAACGTGGAGATTTGCAAATGCTGAGGATCAAACTTGACATGATTCCAATGCTTTCTCTTGTTTTGTGTATAACCGAGAAAGTAAAATTAAGAATGTTTAGAAATTCGTTTAACTTATGGCTACATAATATTTTCTTGTTTAGAAACGTTTAAATGAAGTTTTTAAAGAAAGAAATGTCTTCTTATTTAATTTACATAAGTAGGGTTATTTTAACTGAGTTAAGGATTAAAACTCTTCTTTTCCTTTGCACACTTTACACAACGAGATTATTCTATTATTCTAGTATATTCTAGCTCGTTGCTTTTACACAACACAAATGGCACGCTCCTTGACTAAAAAGAAAATGGCGGGTGTGTATTCAATTTTCTTTAAACATGGTGTCGCTACAGCAACTTTCTGTAGTATATTCTAGCTCGTTGAATTAAATACTATGAACACTTTTACAGTTTCTAGATGTCATTAATAGTAAATTTTCGTACAGTATTTAAAAAAATAATGAAATGCTGCCATGTTTGTTTTAAAACATTAAAAAATAATAATTTTATTTTTGTACCAATTATCATATTATGCTATTAATTTGATTAATATAAATGCTATATATTATAAAAGTAATTAGAAGTTCGGCGATTTACTTGAAAAAATATTTTAAAAATTTTTATGCCATATTATTACTTATTTTTATAGTTTTTTGATTTTTTTTAACAAACTACTTTATTCATAAACATGCTTTTTCTTTGAGAAATATAATTACAATTGAAATAATTTTTTAAAACTTCTAGCTCTATGATATTATGAAAACCTATTTGATAAGGTTTATCGGCTGGGCCCCGACACGAAGAAACAGGTGAGGGACAATTTTTAGATTATTATTTATAAATATAAAAATTGAAAGAAAAAAATCCTGAATATTTTTAAATACAACCGAGAATTCAAAACAAATAAAATAAATAACAATATTTATAATTATTTAAAATACAAGGGACCTTTTGCAGGCCCTTCGCCTGACAAAAGATCTCTCTTTTGGCAGGCGAAGGGCCTCAAGTCATTTTTGTTTTTGAGGCCTCAGAAAAAATTAATTTTTAAAGTCTTTATTGAAAAAATTTTAAATTAAATACAAACTCCAACTGAAGAGATTAATGAATATTTCCAGCTAAGACCAAGAAATAAAAGCAAAAAATTGAGTTGAAATATAACTGACTATTAAATATAAAGAGGATTCTTGATAAAATACCATTTGTATGATAATTATAGGTACGTGTAATGTTTGACAGCAATCTCGTTACCTATGAAAAGATAAAAAATAAATATTCTTATCTATTATCATTGTCCTAAATTTCGACTTTACACGAAAAGTTATCATAAGTTTGAGTGAGTGCAGCCATATTCTTATTTTAAAATCATTTTAAAGTATTATAAAATACTAAAATATTTCATTTATGTTAAAAATTCTAATAATATTTATGATATTGTTGATGGATTTTAAGAATTGCAAAAGAATGTATTGAAGGTCGAACCTTTCAATAACGGACACCTCTAAATGGCGACCAGTTTTTTCGGGAAAGTTTATTTTAAAAATAACCTCCAAACAACAGGCATTTTTATGTTCTCGTACTTGTCCGTTGTTCGGAGGTTTGACTAAAATTTGTTTTTTTTTCTTGCTAAAGCAGAGTGAAAGAGATACTTATTTTTCTTACAATTTATGCAAATTTTAAAGTGAAACCGTATGAAAATATAAACTTAAATCAAATTTTTGAATACAAAAATTTAATTTTATACCTTTCCAAATTATATTTTTGTATTCACGCTTAGATGGTTTAACGCAAATTTTTATAAATAATAAATCAATGTATTGATATACAAATAATCATTAATAAACTGCAATATAACTATTGATAATTACGAAAATAAATTCTCCAAGTAAAAAATTTGGTGTAAAACTAGAAAATGGTGGGTTTTTTTTGGCTTCGTAAAAAAAATTTGGAAAATTCCACGTGGCCAGCATGTTGAAGAGGATCGAACCCACGACTAACTGCCAGTGTTCAATGGTTTCTATCCACTCGGCCACTGATAAAATGGTTGATGTTTATCGGTGTGATAAATATAGAAATTAATAAAAGCACCTATTAAATTTCTTTAGATTTTTCTTAACGTTTATAACAATTCGAAGAAAAATTAAAAATAAGTTCAGATCTTCGTGAAGTCATCCCTTAGGAAAAAAATAGTTGCGTGACCTAATTGAAAATTTTTCTATCATAAATATTATATTTAAAGAGTTGGAAGAACTCGGCATTATTATTTTTTTGATCTTAACTTCTAAATATCCAGCAGTTAAAATTTTCAATTTTTATTTTGTTTTAATAATAAATTGTAAAAAGATATTTTTACTTCTTGATAGGTGATTGATATTTTTAGTAAATAACTTATATTTTATATTATTCAGTTATTTTATGTATTTTTTTAAACTACGGTAGCAATTTCGAGCGATTACATCGTTATTTCCTATCAAATTTGTAAAGAAAAATCAGTAATACTGATTGATACTTCTCAAATGCAACGTTACACTGTCGACGGTATCACATTGCTTGTGGCAAGAAGCTGCCAAATTTGCAACACGTCCTCGATAAACCAGTGTCCTCACAATCGAATATTTCACGGATTAAGACCTTTAATTAAAACGAAGAGATCATGACAGGAAACGAAACGTTTGGCTGTGGAGGCACTTATCTCGCATGAGAATGGTTCATTGAAGGCATTGTCTGTTGCCGTTGAAATACGACAAAAGTGTTAAGCATCTCTGTTTCGCTAGGCCATTACAGAGCATACTAGACCCACCGGAATTAGCTTTCCTAGAAAAAATGCTGCAAATCCACACCGGACTAACTTTACGCAAGTGCAATGGAATATACAAGAAAACATGAGGGTTTTCCATCGTCCAAATACGACAATTACGGATTGTTCCATCGAGAAGAAAGTTCCTCATCATTCCACGGGATCTTCCATGGTCACGACACGTTTGTTTTTATTCTGGCATGGAAGATCCAAGCATAGATAGGTCGGGCTCTCTGTCAACAACAAGCAACTGTTAATTTTGTCTGATCTTATATATTATGGATAACAATATACAGTACTAACTTTCTCTGTAACTTTCACATCGTGAGATAGGATGCCCTGACGCTACTGGAGTCGGCAACATTATTTGTTGACTGTTTAACAATAGCCGTGGAACATTTTCAATGACTTGTAAAGTGACAGGTTTGCGTCCTCGACCGGGTTAAACTCTCAGATGTCCAGTTTCTTCGAATGAAGTGATCATTCTTGAGAGTTTGTGGAGTGATGGTCCTCGGCGTAAATTGTTACAACAGTAGACACCTGAAATTCTTATAGCGCAACCACACCATTGCCGCTGTTTCCATAAAATAGCTTCACAAGTAGCATGAGTTCCTGCAATGCGACGACCATCATAATCGACAAGAATAGCATTTAACAATCAATTATGGTCACTTATGCCCAGAATTTGCTGCAACATGTGCTTAAGCAATAACTATTACTTTTTGTAGAGTCCCTGTAAGTAGAATAATGACAGCCGTTTTTTCCTACGGAGAGGTAATCAGCCAATTAGGAAGCTACTTTAGGTCAATAGCGAATACTTCGAATATGGCCGATCTGCAACTTTGAGTCGGGTAAAGATACTTTGTGCAAATTTATGAATTTATTTAAGATTGTGTAAAAGAACAATGCCACAAGATTGTTATGCAATCAGTTGTAGTCACAACTGCAAACCTGCAAATTATTTCAGCCGATAAAAGTGGTTTTAATCAGAGTTTAAAAATAACGATTTTTCTATTCAAATACATTGCACTCTGTTTCATTCTGCTTCCAACATAAAAATGTCATTACTCTTTACTTACAGGGACTTTTTAAGGATCTAGATAAAAGTAACCTGCTCGGCCATCCAGCCCTCTAGAGTTTTAGTACTCATTTGTTTTATTATTTTATTTTTACAGAAATGCTTCCTTATCGGATTTGGATGCATTTTAATTATTAAATATCTTTCTAGACAGCATTGAGTAGAAGTACTTTAACTGAGATCATCCGGTATGCACACTATCTAGTTCAGTTTGCATACATTTCCTGAATAAAGAAGGTTAAATTTTTGGCTCGACTTTCTCGCATTTCCTTCTTGGATTTCCTTATTTTCAATTATACTACGATATAAAATTTAAATAACAACAAAAGCCAAAAGCTTAAAAAAGATAAGTTTTGTTGAATTATGGTAATTTTTTTCTATTTAGAAACAATTATTTAAGCTTAAATAACACTAAGACACCAGCTCGAAATTAAAATTGTGTGTCGCCATCTGTTAAGCGATTTTTTTAAAAAATAGTGTTTATATTAAAACTATTATTTATAATAATTTTATAATAAAAAGGCAAAGATTTAATTNCTCTCTCTCACACTCTCACTCTCAAACAAGATGCGACTCTCTTTCACTCTCACTTCCTCTCCCAATGAGATAAATGATAATCCTCCTGGATTCAAGCCTATTACGGACACGCCCGAAATTCAAAAATTCCACAAGAAAATCGGTTAAATAAAGAAGCGGTAATTCTCAGTACTCCTTGCATTCAATATCACCGCCATACATACTTATAAAAAAATAACTGCATTTTTGTCCCTTAAAAATTTAATTTAATTTCAATTAATATTAAAAAAATTTGTAAAAATGAAAATTTAATATTTATGAATTAACACATTTAAACTAAAACTATGATGATAATTAGACAATTTAAATATTATAAAATTTTATTTTGCGTGTAAAAAACACGGTTAAGATAAATCATCTAATGTCACGAATATATTCTAATTATACTTATGAATATGTTAATAACGCATAAAACATTGTAAAAATCACAAGTTAATCGTGCATTTAAATTCTTTTTTCACTTTAAATAAATTTAGATAAAATATTAAGTCAAATTATCCTTTTATATAAGTTACCTTTGTTTTTAAGAATACCGTATGCTTATGATTTAATTAATACATACACATTACACAATAATATATAATAAACTTGTTTAAAACGGAAGACGACGGTACCAGAATAATTTGCCGTTTTGACAGATTTCCATTTTATATAGGGTTATGTTTTCATTAATTATTTCTTCTAGAGAATTGGAGAGAAGCGGTGTTGTAGTATTGTCACAGTTACTTTCTAGAAAATGATACTACCAGCTTAACTAAGAAGAATAAATAATATACAGTAATGTATATATATACAGTATAGATTATTGCTGTTGACACCGAGAAGCCCGTGTTCCGGAGTTCTCAAGATATGGCATTAGGATTTACAATTTAGCTGCTCTTACGCCGAAACGACTATTTTACTTAGGTTGTATTATATAATTGGCTCAGTCTTCCATTTCCACGTTAGACATGTTTACGTTATATATGTGATGCGTTTTAGACAAGTTTTACAGTAAGATATAAAATAAGTTATATTTAAGCTTGCGTAAAATTTGATATATAAATTAATACCTGTATTTTACTCGTAGTGTGTAACTCTGACTTATTTTACTTAATTTTTTATTACAGTTTAGAAGTTACATTCGTGTCCAAAAATAAGCGTAACCATTAATTTGGTCTATATCTCAAGAACTACTGATCATATCAACATGACACTAAATAAGTAGAACATTGTATTCCTTATGCAACAAAACAATTGAAATCAAATTTAATTTCAGTTACGTCGAAACTAAAAACAACAAGAAAATGTACTAATTACTGTATTGTCGTAAATCTCTTTTACACAGAAAGTGATTAACAAGTCTCATGCACGCACACACGCTAGTTACAATGTTGTTTATCAGCTCTGTAGGGAGCAAAGTTCATTCTTGAACAAGAGAATATTGAAGCCTTCTTGAAGTCTGATGAAATGCAACTTGTCTCCTAGAGCATCCCACACTTGTTATACAAGATTTTGGTCTGGATATATTGTTAGCTATTTCCTGCGAAGACTTAAGACAGTTATTGACGATGTAGTACTATATATGCAGGAGTTATCTTTCATGAAAGGGAAATCCACACTCACAAAACCTTGAAAAACTTCAAGGTTGTGTGGGGAGAAGAGCAAAACTTCGTGTCTTTATCTTCTTGCATTTATGGCACCCCTTACAAAATCTTGGATCTCAGTGTGGCCATTAGGCATAATGCCACACCAAACCATCTGCAAACTAGTCTCCTTCCATAGTATTTATGTGATTGTATCAGGTTCATCTCTTCATATTCTAATATGAATCATTCTATAACTCGTCAGTGAACAGAACATTGCTCCATTCATCCAAAGTCAAATGTCGACATTCTTGACACTATCTTAAACGGACTCTTCTGTGCACTGTCAATGGAACGCAACATACATGACGTCTGGAAAATAAGACTATTTAAGTGAAGCCTCTTGTAGATAGTTTGTAGTGAAACTAACAGCGTTGGACAAAGACAGATTCAGAGACATAGCGCTGTTAACGTCAAAAGAGGTCTGAGACGTCTTGGACGTCCAATTTCTAGTTGATATCCAACACCCATTCTTTGAAATTACGTATGTTGTGTTCCGTTGACAGTATACAGAAGAGTCCGTTTAAGATAGTGTCAAGAATGTCGACATTGGAGTTTGGATGAACGGGACAATGTTCGGTTCACTAACGAGTTTAGGTACAGTACAATCTATTGCACTTTGAATTACAAAGAACTGTTCTTTTCTAGTTTTACAACTATACCGATATTGCAATTTTATGCTTCTGTTGACAGTGCTTTACAGAGCTGTATAAGTGTTTTACATTATAATGAGTGTAATACAAGCTCTATTGTATTCGTATACTCTGGTCTATAGCCCCTTTATCATCCTGTTTAGCTCATTACGACCAACAGAAGCACGACGTTCAAAACAACTTATCATCTTAATGCATTGCTTCCTTCTTCCTTGGTTTTTATCAGTTTCTGTTACTCCTGTGGTGTCATACTGTACAGTATTTCTTTATTAGTGTCAAGATTTTTCTTCGTGGTTTTAGCATTATTCAATTCTTTTACTAGTTTTTATACCTTTCTTTGTTTGAGAGATAAACACTGGTTTTTTTTGCAGAAACAAGTCCCTTCTCTAATTTATGTAAAACACTTGTTTCATTATATTCTCGCTAATTTCTTGAACGACCTCCATCTTAACAGCTTAGCAAAATCGACTTTGATTAATTGTAATTTACTAATCAAACAATATTAGTATATGACTGACAATGAATGCTTCGCACGCATAGTACACGTGGTTAACAAAATTCATTATTTCGAGCGATTCAACGAATTCGGTGTTTATGCAGTTTAACACTTTGCCTACATTGAATCCGGCATTTTACAGACGTTTAAAGCAAAGTGTCCTAGCAGTGGTCAAGTGGATAGAACCACCGAACACTGATAGTTGATCGTGGGTTCACACCTGGCCAACAGGCCTCCCATTTAAGGTGTTTCTACCATGAAGAGACACCTAGTAAACTCTATGTTGCCAGCCCGGCCACATGGAGTTTCCCAGGGGTCTCTTCATAGTAGTAACGCCTAAATAGGGGAAAGTTTCTTAAAAAGTCCTCCCGGGATGCATCACCCTCGGAAGATTGCCGGCGTGTTGCATTGCGGTAACCAAATAAACCAAATTTAACGACGTATACACAATTTTATATACTAATTAAATTTTTAATTCATTTAAATTAAAAACAAAAGATATTCTCTTATTATAAAGTTCCATTTCGAACAGGTTTTACTGTAGTTTCTTAAATTAGATTTTTAATAAATCGATATAAAAGTATTTTAATTCCCATATTTTCCATTAAATCGAATCAACTCTTTTAATAAATTTATCCGCATGGACAGGATGATCAGATGAAGGCAAATTTTGGGTTCGTCTCCCTTCGAATAGCATAATAATATATAAATAAAATCGACAAAATAAACAATTTCTTTTGATAAACGGCTAAAAAATCTAAACTTTTCGCATCAAAAAGATTTTACATGAAACGAGTAATCATTTAATATCGGATCGCAATTTTTCGTCACAATGCTCTCAATTTTAGTAGCGTCTTTGCCCCTGTTCATTATACTTTTCCTTTCAACACTGAAGTCATGCTTTTCACGTCAACTCCGCTCAGGAGAAAATTTTTGAATTGAAATAACATGACTTACGGTTTGCATCAGAAGTTCATGTATCAGAAGAATCGAGGCTTCCTTCGTAAACTTTTCATATCCGGTCTCGACTTTCTATCTATCTAACTCTATTCTCGAGATTAAGGAAGGACAGACAAACAGACACACAGACGAAAGTGGGAATGTACAGGTCTGTAGTTTTTTCAAATTGCAGCCCAATTATAAACAAGAGATTCAATATAAAAGGGATGGACTAATTCGTTGTAAAACACATTTATCAATCACGCAAATGTAATTAATTTAAATAACTTTTTTAAAATTAAAAAGTTTCTCTGATTAGGTAATAAAATTCTCTTAATAAAGTGTTAAAAGTTTGGCAAAAATATTCCGTAATTATACCGTCATAATATATTAATGCGTCTTTATTTAGTCTGCTTTTTTATGCCCTTAATTAACTGTAGCAAAACTTTTAACCATTTATCCTTTCGATTAAACTGACGACAGGATAATTATATTTTCAGAAAAAGTAATGGATAAAAATATCTTTTGATATAATATTCCGATTAATAGCATATTTAACTAAAATTTAGCTTTAAAAATAATTCTGTAAGCAAAATATTTGAATATTTATTTTAAAAAAATAAATTATGCGAAATCCTTTGGCACTCCTATCCTACGAAACTTGAAATTAAGTGCACTTGGATAATATTCGTCACACTATTGATTAATATTGGTGCTGGTTACTAGTTAAGACAGAAAAGTATCCAATGACAAGACTCCTATCAATTATTGTCGGACCAACAGAGAAAGGGGTCCTATTAAACTTATTATGGTATTTCTTGATCATTAGAGCATCCTTTAAAAATAGGCATGCCACCCCTCGAGAAAGTACTGTAAGTTTGACATTTAGTTAGGTGAGACTATATTCTACATTTCATTGATTTCCATCCATTTTACACAGAATATCTTCAAGTATTCATTCAAAATAAATGTTAAATTACAATTCCATGAATGAAGAGAAAGAGACAGGCACTGGCAGGTGTGATGAAGTTAACAATAAGATAGCAACAAGATAGATGGAAGAAGGCAATGAAACTCGTGGTGTTTATCTATATATATATATTGGGGATGGACTAATGATAATATGTAAGAAGAATTTTTCATTGTTGTGTTTTGAGTAGATATAAAAAATAAGTGTGCCTGTTCTGTACGGCATTTGTTTCTACTCCTAATTTTTCTACGTTATAAAAAAAATACACTGGGAAGGAGTAGACAAAAATATTCGGAAATGTTTCCTCTCGTATACACTCTCACGACAAGGGCGATCTGCCAAAGGGAAGTGTCTCCTGGGAGTACTTTCTACGGAAAACTGACCCCATTTAAACAGTGGCGCATTATACCTTCATGGGGCCCAGCAAAATTTAAATAGGGGCCTCATGTACAGAGTCGACTTCAGATAATTTTTTTCGAGGAAATTTTTTAGGGGAAATATTTTCTTACAATAGATTAGTTTGTAGTTCCTGTTGGTGGGGCCCTAGGCAATTGCCCTTTTTTTCCAAAGGATAACGCGCCATTGCATTTAGATGCTAGACACACGAATAAAATCCGGAAAAGTCCACGTAGTGCAAGCCAACGAGTGGTAATGTCCAGTCAACTACTGGTGGGTCTTCGAGACAAACAGGCTTTAAGATCAAATAAAGATTATGACCATTATTAAGTCAATTTACTTTAATTAATAATTAAAACGAGAATTCGTGTTAAAAATTTCAAATTTCAAAAAATTTCTTCTTTTTTTTTAATAATGAAATTTTAAAATCATTTATGTGAGTTTTCACAAATTAAATTAATTTGAAGCTATAGAAGTCTAAAATCAAGGTAATGGAGAAAGGGGAAAAAACAATTATAAACTTGATTTTTTTTATTAATAATAATTTTTTAAATGGACTTTCAAAAATTTGTAACCTATAAATTCCTGGTGTCTGTGTGTCTGTCTGTCTGTCCTTCCTTAATCTCGAGAATGGAGTTAGATGAAAGTCGAAAGCTTACGGGAAGGAGGCCCTCTATTATATACGAACTTCCGGTTTGGACTGAAGGTCACGTTATTTCAATTCAAAAATGTTCCCCTAAAATGAGATAGATAGATGACCGGAACGTCTCTGTTTCTAGCAGGAAAGTATGGTGTACTGTACAGGGGAACTACTAAAATTGAGAGCATTGTGACGATGTCACAAGAGCATTGTGACGATGTCACAATAAATAATTGCTTGTTTATTTTTAATTAAAATTAAATCAATACGGAAGACTTTACAGTTTACTAATAAAAAATAAAATAATTATCATTATTATCCTTATTTTTTAATTTAAAATAATTTAAATTAATTATTTTAATCAAACAAATAATTTTAAATTATAATTTTTTTATCAAGATAATTGAAGCGCAATTAAAATGCATTCATTTCAAACGGATTAACACATCACACACCTTTAAATTTAATGAAGATTGATAAAAAATTTGAAAACACCGAAAAACCAAGAAGAATTGCGTATTTAATTTAAATAAATTCTATAGTTTTAAATAATAAAGCAATTTTTCCAATAATAATGAGAGATTTTGGTCTCTGATTCATCTAGGTGCAGATGTACAAATTACAATTCAAATTTAGTAGTGTTATACACATCATTAAACGTTATCAGATTTTTAAATACACTTAAAAGCATCAAAAGCTAAGAAGAATTAAGTATTTAATTTAAATACATAATTTTAGAAGAAGATACAACGATTTTTTCAATGATGATGTAAAAGATTTCGGTCTTAGGCAGGTGTTAGAATTTATGCTTTTATAGAATACTGCATTATAAGACCAAACCCTTTGCCATTAGTGACTAAAAGATCTTTCTGCCTCATTGACTTCGTTATTCGAGATAAATTTTCTTGGCGTTAACCTTTTGTAGAAAACTAGTCGATCCCATTTCAAGCACATCTCTCGACATCATCCAACTCTTAAATCAATGAATTTAATTATTGGGTGGCGAATGAATAACCCAGTTATAACTAGATTTAGTCCGATATAGTTATAAGATAACGTTCATCTATCAATTTTACCTTACGACTTTATAATTTTTATTCATTACTCTCTTTAAAAATGTATCACTTTGTAGAACGTGTAGGAAGCGCGAAGTATTTAATTTAATTGAATTATTTTTTTTTTTCGCCTTTAAAATTTAAATATTCATAAAAAAATTTAATACAAATTATATTAAATTTCTTAAAATTTTATTATTTTTTTATTATGCGCTCATAATTCCGTAATTAATGCTTGGGATGCCCAAGATCAATCGATGGATGCTGGGGATTTAATGCAAAATATAGCTAAGAATTATTGAAAAAAGGGTGGCAAAGTTAACAATTTAAGCTTTAAATTCTTCACTATTAAATATTTTTAATGAAGAATAAACAAGAACAAAATATTCCTTTATTTAACATTTAAAATTACTGTAAAGGTACATTGCTGTAAGAAATTATACGAAGAAGATGCTTTCAAAATCTGTTTTAGAAAAAAAATCTAGGCGTGTCCGAACGTCACCATAGCAACCGAGATCTTTTGAGGAGTAAAGTAAAATGTCAGAAAGAGGATTATGACGTCATCTTCTAACACCCCTCTTAAAACACTTCTTATACGAATGACGAAAAGTTTGCCATTGATAAGGAATTCTAAACAAATAAATATTTTAAATTAATTTAAAAGGGGCGAGACTTTTATAAGATAAAAAAAACTATAATTATTTATATTATTATTTTTTGTAAGATAATAAAGAGCGGAAATATTATATTTATCAAAAATGGCGAAGGTAATCCCAGAGGAATTTCGTATAAGAAAATAAAATCTATTAACTAATTGCTTTCCTGTATGTAACAGCAGGAATTCATTTCGTGAAAATATTTTTATCAAAATAAATATTCTGGTGTGCATATAAATAGGTCTACGAAAAATTATGATTAATCTCAATTTTTCTTTTTTCTTTTTACTATTTTAATATAATTATGGAGACGCCTCGTTATCGGATTAGTACGAACACACGAGAAGGGGGACAGCTGGACGAGGTAGAAATTTTGATGAAAATGGAGTCATTGCACTCCTGCCATACGAACCACGTGATTTCATCGATTTTGATATTACTTTCTGTTCTTCCTGTTTCGATTAGAAAGAATAATAAGCAAAAGTTTGTTTAAAGTTGATAAATCATACGGCAAAACCTGTCCGAAAAGGTAACCTGCCCAAACGGAAACAATTCTTAGGAATAAAGCAATTTTCTGTGTTAACACTGTCCAAAAAGGAAACCTACCTAAACGGGAGCAATTTCTAGAAATGTAGATTTTTTCTGTGTAAGAAATCTGTCTATAACGGAAACCTGCCAAACCGGAAAAAATTCGGTATCGTACGAGACCGGTTTACGCAGGTTTCACTGTAATTATTATCTAATCATTTAACTGTAATAAAATTAAATAATACACTTTAATATATAAAATACTTAATTATATATTTTAAAATAATTTCTTACATACATTTAGCGTATAATAAAACATTTTAAAACAAGTTAAATTTCTTAAGTTTTACGGAGAATTAAAAAATTATATAGCTAAAATATAAGTAGTTGAGCATAATACAATAAAACCTGTCCAAAACGGAACCCGAATAAAACGGAAACCAGCCAAATCGGAAAAACTTTCATTCGATTCCGGTTTACGCAGGTTTTACTGTATAAACCTTACATATTAATATAAACTTTAAAAATATAAAATTAACGATATTAGAAGAAAAATAATAATAATAATTAATTTAAGAAAGAAATTTATTTTTGTTTACATAATATACACATTAATACAGTTAAAAATTTGAATAAATATATTAAAATGACATCACAATACCTGTAATTATGTCGTAACGATATTCAGTGTTGCATATAATATTATATGATGTCTGAAGTGTAGGACGGTAGACTTCAAAGTAGCGTGTAACGCTATGAAGCACACATTGTGGAGTTACGATGCATTCGTTATCTCTTGACCAATAACATCCGTATTGACCGTCGTGCGCAACTTTATTTAGCCACTCGGAGAGCAGATTTCGGGTTGCTTAGCAACGGAAACCGTTGTGTGCCTTTTAAAATTACGGTAAATTGGTTATAGGTAACTAATTTGGAAGTTTTCCTATAGGAAATACCTTATTTAAAAGCGAATTATCGGTTCGATAGGGTCTTCAACACGTGTTAAATAGTTTTCCAGGTGGGTTTTTTTTTCGTTTCAAAAGGTATCCTAATCTCCTTTCCAATATATTATACGGTGGAACCTGTATAAGCCGGACTATATTTTTTCCGGTTTATGTTTTGGACGGGGTTTTCTTTCTAACACAGAAAATTGACACATTCCTAAGAATTATTCCCGCTTAGGTAGGTTTTCGTTTTATTAAGGTTCCGTTTTGAGCAGGTTTTACTATATTTTATTTGCACGTATCGTATTTGTCGGGTAATAAGGTGCACCCTGCAAGTATTTTTTGCAGAAAAAGTGCGCGTTATACACCGATAAATACGACATTTCAAGCTTACGTATCTTATGGCTCACAGTTGCCATAAGATACGAAACAATAATTTTAAAGGGACTTAAATTTATACTTATTTTCTTATTTATGCCGTTTCAGCAAAGAGGTAAACACAAAGAAATAAGATTATTGTATGATATTAGGTCAAGATAAACACTTAATAAGCTGTGTTACGATGTAGAATACTGATTTAAAAGCGTTGCAAAAGAATAAATTTCTTCTTTTTTTGCATTTATAATTATTAGCTAAGTCCGGTTTGTTCTTAGTTTCTAAACAATCGGGTCAAAAATACTGTAAGATACAGTGATGAAATCTTATAATTATGTAACTCGTGTGATGCTTTGTTTACTTTTTAACAGAAGAATATCCCTAAACTTATTTCGAATTTCGTCTATCTAACACCGTTCTAAAGATTATCCTATTTCATTTTACTAAACTTTCATAAGAGGTTCAAATAAAATGTGTTTAAGATGAAAAGGTGAGGCATTGTGTTACGTTTAGAAAGTGAATGCGTGGTGTTGACCCAATCAATAAAAATCTTAAAAATACATTTTATAACGATTGTAAACTGGAAACAAACTTTATATCCATCGTTTTATGTGAAAATAAATTTTTACATGAAATTTTAGTGTAACTAAAATTTCATGTAAAAATTTATTTTCACATAAAACGATGTAAAACATTTCTTCATTGATATGTTTATTCGTGGTGTTAAACTATAAATTTCCTGTTTACATTTCATTTACATTGTGCTGGGGCCTCTCAAAAATCGAGAGGCTGGGACCACTCATTAAAACCAGTGGCGCGTTATCCAGTGAGCAAAAAGGGAAATTGTCTGGGGCTCCCACCAACAGGAGACTCCAAATCAATCTTTTATATAAAAAAAAATAAATAAATAAATAAATATTTTCCAAAAATATTCTCTCGAAGAAAAATGTCTGAAGTCGACACTGTACCGTACATGGGGCCCTAATTAAAATTCGCCTGGGCCCCATGAAGCTATAACTCGCCACTGTTAAAACTATTTTGGTTTCCTGTGATAGGATCTGCTTAATATTCTAATAAAAATTTCAATAATTTATTGATAATTACTTATAACAGTTTTGCTTCTGCTTAGTGAATTAACACGAAGTGCCAGATCATTGTAGTATATTGTCGATTACAATTAACTCCCCCCAGTTACGGGCATGCGTATATAAAGGATGGAGACTTAGCTTCTTTACCATAAGCTAAATACTGTATAAATTCAAATTTAGAAAGCACACTTACATGTTTCCGAGTTTAATGTTAGGGTGAAAGTTTAAATTCGTAAACCATATTATTATATAGAAAGTAATAAGCAATTATTTATCGTGACATAGTCACAATGCCGGGCTGCAATTTTTCGTCACAATGATCTCAATGTTAGTGTCTTTGCCCCTGTACGTCATACTTTTCCTGGTAACAATAGAGTGGTGCCGGTCTTTTATCTAACTCCGTTCTGAAGAAAATTTTTGAATTGAAATAACGTGACTTCCGATCAAAACCGGAAGTTCATGTATTGTTAATCGGAAGCACCGATTAACAATAACTAAGTTTTTTACATCTAGTTTCGCCTTTCATCTAACTCCTCCATTCTCGAGATTAAGGAAGGACAGACGGACCCTATTGGAGATCCCTTATCTCCCCATTCTCTCGATTTTTAATCACCGAAATTTAATAGAATCAATATCGCTAATATACAAACCTCCCTGCAAAATATCAGAAATTTTTGACAAAAAGCACAGGAGTTATTAAGCTTCAAACAGGATGAACAAAATCGTGCCCACACGCTTTGGGTACACCCACATCCCTATTATATATAACAGCCAGGAAAGTAAAAATTACATTTTAAAAGCAAGAAAAATAAAAGAAAAAAGTAATTTAATGTTTTATTTATTCGAATTTATAAATAATTATTTTATTTTTATAGCAGCATTAAAATATAATAATATAAAATGATTAATGGAACATTACCAAAAAGAAATATTAGGTCTGTGATCCTGCATTTTCTTTTATTGTTTTAATAAGTTATTGACGTATAAGGAAGGAGGGAAAAAATACATTTCTTTTTATTTTATTAGAATATTTTATAATACGGAGCATCAATGACTGTTTTTTTTTTTACTTTTTTCAGGTGAAAATTAATGACGTGGAAGACAAAGTAACGTCAGCTCTTAAAATCAATTCGAACGATTCCAAGACTTTGATAATTGATGTACTTGCCATTCATCTTCTTTCCGAGGTGAACACGCAGATTTTTTGGCTTTTGGCCATAATTTCCTGTCCAATTATTGTTTTCTACTCTTGAAAATTTCGGGTGTTTAAATTGAAGATGCGTTTATTTTTGATAATTTGAAATTCAATTTTGTAACGTTTTGTGCCTCAGATTGTTTTTTTTTATTTAAGAAGTTTTTAAGAATTAAGTTAATTTACGTAAATAATAATATCTAAACTGAATGAGCTGTAGAATACTGTATATTTATTTGAGAAAAAAGAAATTAAGATCAGATAATTTTATTGATTCCGATGGGATCGAAAGTGTCCTACGTTAGCGTGAAGAATCCTTTAAGATCAATTGGCCTCAAGATAAAATATTAGCTTACAGTTTTAGAGATCCAGGTTCAAACTCGATCAATATCCCATAATTTATCATTGTAAAAAAAAAAAAAAAACTCCTGGCTCCCAATCTCATGCCTCTGGACTTTACTTTCCCAGCTGTTATACTTAACAAAGGGAAAGTATGTCGATCGGTCAAAAAAATGACCCCCCCGAAGATTTTATGGACTCGGGGACCTTGAAACGTCGAAAAATGCAAAAAGATTGGAATTTTTTTTTTTCTGTATGTATGAATTGTATGTGTGGGAGGATGCGATTTTGTATAATACATTCTGTTTGAAGCTTATTAACTCCTGTGCTTTTTGTCGAAAATTTCTGAAATTTTGCAGGGAGAGTTGTTCATTAGAGAGATTGATACTATTAAATTTTGATGATTAAAGGTCGATGGGGTGAAGAGATAAAGAGGGTCGTGTGTAATCTCCAGTACGGTCCGACTTAATGACTTATTAGCATTTACAAATTTTTATAAAATCCCTCCCTACCCTAAAAATTAAGCTTTTTGCCATTTTATAAGTTAAAAATTATATTAAAAACCTTTCTTAATAATAAAATATGATAACAGATGGCGCCACCAAATGTTGCCGGAAAAGTTAAGCAATTCGTTACTGGATCTTTTATTGTGAAAATACACGAAAGGCAGAATATGCAAAGAATGTTACTGACATTTCACAATTAAAACACAGGATAGTGAAGGCCATACCACTTCGGTTCGCACTTTGACCAACCACATAGAGTTTTCTAGCTTTCTTCACGTGTCTAACACCTAAATAGGGATCAGTTTCCCATAGTAAACGTTCCCGGGAGGCAATCCTCAACAAATGGTCAGTTTGCCCATTTGTTGGGTTGCCTTGTTCCATTCCTCCAATCTAGTCTTTACAATGGGTATCCAAATATTGTGTGTGATAATTCAAACAACACTGATGAATTTTAGGATCGCTAAAGATAATCGAATTCCGTTTTACGAAAAATAAATAAATAAACAAATAAGAAGAAAAAGAAAATCAGATTAGAATTAGGATTCAATTATCATAGAAAATTTCTGCAAGTGAGAAAATAAAATAAATAAAAAATCTGTAAATAAAAATATTAAATTCCTAAATTCCTATTAAAATTCCTATAAAGTTTCAATTGGCTAAAAGCCAGACAAGCGGATTTTGAAAATAGAAGTAATTAAACTTTTTCTTGTTAACTAAGTTAAATTAATTTTTATTTTTTTAAAGTTGATTGTCTGCTTATAAAAGCAATTAAAATTTTGGAATTAATTTTATCCTTTGTAATACATATTTGCATGGTTCACCGGTAAATTTTTGGGTTGCAATTTAAAAAAATTATATACTTACTAATTCCCATTGTCATAAGTCTGTCTGTCCGTCGGTCAATCCTTAATCTCGTGAACGCCATTAGATAGATGAAAGTCGAGACCAGTTATAAAAGGCTTGTGGGCAGGAGGCCCAGGTTAAGTGTACAAACTGTACGACTTCAATTCGAACATTCTCCTCCAAAAGGTGTTAGATGACCGGTACGACTCTATTGTTAAAGGAAAAATATGATGTACAGAGGTAAATCACTATTAATTTGAGGTGGAGAATGTATATTTTATATTAAATAAATTAAAAATATGATTAAAAGTCGCAGCCCGGCATTGTGACCATGTCACAATAAATAATTTCAAATTATACAATCGTCTTCATTCTACGAGATATTGCCAGATAAAAATTGCCCATTCTTTATTAAATTACATTTCTTCAATTCGTTATTTTCTCTGTAACCTCCAGTTCATTTTTCTTAGGTGCAAAGCGGAGTTTCTTCCGAGCAACGCGTATTCTCAGAAACAGAAGTCCAATCAATACACAGAGCCGCCTGACAATAACCACATTCAATGGCTTTAAAACTATACATTCTCGCTAATCCTGCGCCCGTGTGTGTAAGGAATGACCGGATTGTGAAGAGTCCTCCTCCAGATATCATCACTTATAGCATAAATTTCGAGTGCTATTACCATTTCAAGAAATTCAACCATGATATCCATATATAACAAGCTCACTACTACCATCAACTATCGGGTCATATCTTAGTGCACTGAAAAAGAACTTTATTTGCATTATTCTTGTCAAAAAAGTGAAAATTTATTTAAAAAAAAAAGAACAAATTTAAAATCTAATTTTTTCCGAACCATTATTATATTTCCATTTTTAAAGCTGTCGTATCAAATCTATTTTCGTTTCAAAATGTAACTCGGATTCGTGTTACCCGGATCGTCTTATACGTTTCGCTCTACCAGACATTAATTAAATCACACAATTGATTTGATTGGTTAACATATGGAGGGTAACCGATTTTCACTCCAATAATATAAAACCGGAAACAAGATAATTCGTACTACTCTAATTTAAAGATCATTGCCGTGCTTCATTTTCTTGATGGAACAAAGCAATAAGTAATGAATTCATAAAAATAATAATGATTTATTGTCACTTTGGGCACATTTGCTATATCCGAAGTGACTAATTAAGATATTAAGTGTTGATTTTGATTCGCATCTCGCCAATGTGGCTGGCCAAGTGGGGTGCTTCACGTTTATAACAGCCAAATAGGGGCAGTTTCCCATAGACAGATCGCCCATGTGTTACGTATACAAATAAACTAAAACCAAACCATTATAACTTTCTAATTATATAAAAGAATTTAAATAGAACTTACCTGTAGGATACATTCTTCACGTTTAACACCTAAATTGGGGTTAGTTTTTCAAAGAATGCCCCAACTTGGCAGATAAATCACTGTGTTGTGCTGCCTTATGTATCAAATCAAACCAGCAGGATAGGAATTAAGATACAATATTAAGATTTAATTAAAACTTGAAAGATATTAGAGTATTTACAATATAAAATAAGAAATATAAGTTTTAGAAATTAGTAACATATATATTTTTCACATAACTTAAAACCGATTCATGTGTTTAAAGTGAATAAATTAATTAATTAGTTAAATAGCATACACTACTCGCCCTCATTCACACTTGTGTAAGTATGAATGAGAGCATTAAAAGTAGAAAGGACAAAGGCTCTTTTGTTCAGAATACAGGAAAATTGAAACTCAATAATCATATTGTAGTATTACAATCACGGTTTTAAAATTATATAGTAGATTGTAAAAGATCTTTATAGAATTGTTTAGTAATTTTTTCCCGGCTGTTATATATAACAGAGGGATAGTATGGCGATCCCGCAAAACATGAGCCCCCAAGATTTTTAAACTTTTGGACTTAGAACACCTTGAAACGTCGAGAAATGTAAAAATATCCGGGGGTAATTTCTGTGTGTATCCATGTAGTGTGTATGTGTGTAGGGGGCACGATTTTGTTCACACTGTTTGAAGCTTAATAACTTCTGTGCTTTTTGTCGGAAATTTCTGAAATTTTACAGGGAAGTTTGTGTATTAGGGGGATTAATGCTGTTAAATTTTGGTTATTAAAGGGGCGAGGAGATAATGGGGGTTGTGTGTATTTTCAGTAAGTTCGGACTTAATGACGATGTTACTCGTTATTAGCATTTATAACTTTTTATAAAACCCATCCCTACCCTCAAAATTAGGCTTTTTGCAATTTTATAATAGTTAAAAAATAAAAAGTTTTAAAAATAAAATATGGTAACAGATAGCGTTACCAAATGTTGACGGGGAAAGTTAAACAACTCGTCGCTGAATTTTTATAAAGCATAAAGCATAAAGTCTTGACGATTATTACAGGGATGTATTATGTTAGCATTGAAGATCGTTAACAAGTTTAGAAGCATTGAAAATTATCATAAAGAAAATTCGGAGAAATATTTAAAACAAAGTAAGTGACAAAGTAAATGTTCTGGTTATTATTTAAACAACAAATGTATAAATTGAGTGTATAAAATTGTATTATTTAACTAAAATTTCTATTAATATGCATTGATAAAACATAAATGGACTTATATTTTTAACAATAGTAATGTTTATAAAACCAATTTCTAAATTTTGTCTTAACAAAGTAAATATTAAATACCAATTAGAGAATGAAAATCGATTTTCGTCTTCATTGAAAACCATTGTGACGCTACTTCATTTAAACAGATCGATTCCTCGTTCTGGTTTTTACTTACTCAACAGATAAAACTTTTAAACAGAAAAAATATATATTAATTTATTTTAATTATATTAAATTTAAATATGATAATTGGATTTAGTTATGATTCACTATGGAAAACTGACCCTATTTAGGTGTCACTATCACGAAGAGGTAGCCCTTTATGGGAAATTGCCCCTATATAGGTGTCACTAATGTGAAGAGGACAGCCCATTATTGGAAACTGTCCCTATTTAGGCTTTTCCTGCTGAATTTTACTTTTTCTGCTCTTACAACATAACACTGGAAAGTATTGTAATCGAGACAGATTCGACCCTCCGGATTTTTTGATTCTTGAGACGTCTCGAACCCAAAAATGTCGAAAAAATTCGACACGATTACAATACTTTTCTGTGTTATGTTACAACAGCCGGGGAATTCACGTAATATGCAATGTCAAAAGCAATTTTTGGAAAGGACATTCTCGGTATTAGCGATAAAATATTTTATAACAGAATTGCAATAGAAGAATAACGAATGACACTGACGAGTTTTTTTTTTTCAATTCGCTAAATCATGTTAGTAAACGCTGTCAAAATATTCCTGAAAAAAAACACTTAGAAAAAGTGTAGTTCCTGAGAAAAGGCACAAATGCTGCCGGAAAAGTTAAGCAACTCGTCGCTAAATTTTTCGTAGTGTGTCGAAGAATATTTATGCCAAATTTGGTGAGGTTAAGTTAAACGGTATAGAACCTTTTACCTAACAAACAACAAATCGTATGGATATGGTCAATTGAAGCAGGAATAAAATTTGTTAAAATAATTAAAAAATTCAATATAAAGTGATATTTTAATTATAATTTTCCAACTTTAATTGTTAAATAGAATAACCTCTAGAATAGTTTAAATTTCTTGCAAAAATTTCACAGAATTTTATAAAAGCCGCTTTTAAAGGTAGCAGACTTCGATTTAACGCCACTATCTGTCCATGTTCGGTGTAGCGTGGCTTTATACCGAAGAACATAAAACAATGAAATCTCCGAATAGTTTGAGTTTAATAGCTTGAAAGTCGTGTGATTTCATGATAATGTCGTTTGCAATGCAATGCAATTCAATATTAAAGGTTTTACTCTGTAATATTCACGGGAAAGATCAGTTCACGAATATTCATTGATGCTTTAAGAAAGTGGCATTATGTAGGACTGAGTCATATCAAAGTTTGATTGTACTTATATTATTCTACTAGCATATTTATATAATAGTATAGAATAATTTGTTATATATTGCAGTTGCGCGTTATTCTATTAGCAAAAAGTTGCCTGTGGCCTTCATCAACGGGTGTCCCCAAACCAATCTTTTATAAGAAAATATTTACTCAAAAACTTACCCCGTAGAAAAATGTCTGAAGTCAAAACTATACATAGGCCCCCTAATTCGAATTTGCCTGGGCCCCCTGAAGCTATAACACGCCACTGATATAGTGATGGACAAAAGTCTGCACTGGTAATCCTGAAAATCGAATAGTTTTGTTTCAGTTAAACTGATTAATTAATTAACTTCTAAACCGCGGCCATTTTTCAGAAACTTTGTTTTTTGTTTTGAGTAAAAAAAAAAATGCATACAAAACAACCCCCAAACAATAGCCATTTTTAATGTTCCTGTAGTGTCCGCTGTTCGGAGGTTTGACTATATTAAAATGAATCGTAACAAAATTTGATTTACAGATTGTTAGTGCTTGGATTTTGATGTCCACCGTGTGTATATATTATAGAATAGATAAAGAATATAAGAAAATAAAAGAGATTTCATTCCTAAAAACAGATCTATAATTTTCCGATCAATCGACTTGCACATAAAAGTCAATGCTTTTGCAAGGAAATCGTTAGTTCAACGACCTCTGAAATAAATTCGTTCGACTAAAAAATCGTTACTCGAAACCGGCAAGATGGATATTTTTTCTTCTTTTTTAAATTTTCTTCTTTTTTCATCTTATTGATCATATCAAAACAAATAAAATAAAAAAAAAATAATACAATAATACAGTTCTCCGGTAATAATACAGACCTCACTACCTACCTTTTTTGCCCTTTGGGCCCTAGAAGGCCTTTTAATTCAGCCCATCATGGGTTCGGTCAGGCCTCAATTGGGCGACCGAGTGAAGAGGGACGGGACCTGACTACCCCCAAGAATTCCTGGGGTTTCCGATCCTTCTAGATTCGGTTTTCTGGGTCCCCAGAGAGGAAAGATGACACTTCAATTGCTCGACTATCCAGCCATCAAAAGGCCTACGTCGAGTCTATAGCTTAGGGCCTAAAATTTTCACAGATACTGTATTATTATTTGTGGAAAAGAAGGTCCTCAATTTACACGCACGCTAAAGCTTCGGCTGTAGCTTAGGGCCTCTCGTTATGAATCTACCTCACGTTTTTACATGTATCATTATTTGATGGGAGAAGGGCCTGTAATATATTATAGCTTAGTGTAACAATAAGTCAGTCTAATACTGTCTGAGGCCTAGTGGCGCGTTATCGTTTTATGAGGTCCAGGAAAATTTGAATTAGACGTTCCATGTACAGTGTAGACTTCAGACTTTTTTCTTCGGGAAAGGGGAATTTTTGAGGGAAATATTTTCATATAAAAGATTGGTTTGGAGTCTTAGACAATTGCCCTTTTTGTCTATAAGATAACGCGTCATTGCTGGGCTCTAGATAAAGATTTAAGTTGCCCATTCCTACAAATTTTTAATTACGTTGAATTAAGCTGAGCGTGTTTAAAAACACTAAACCGAGTGTCTTATCTCACGCAAGGTATATTCGAGTATTATTAAAGGTAAAAACATTTGTATTGAATTTCCTCAATTAACTCGCTACCGTGTTATATTTATAGGTTTTGTGTCAGTGTTTTATGTCATTTCTCGTATGTCAAGATTACACTGTCAGAACATTCGTCAATTTTTTCTTTATATTCGTGAATAACGAATACTTTCAAGACTTAGATTAAATGTAAAACACTTGTTTACGTGACAATCGTAAACAGAAGCGGTAATTTTTCTACGTAAGATCGACCGTGATTCGTCGAACTTAAGGTCAACGCGTGACGCTACACCAAACATGTAGGCCGGAGCGGAGCTTTACACCTGTACTTATTTTTGACCTGTTTACCGATTTTTTTTCTTCTTTTTAGTCTCCTGTTTAATCATTAGTTCCTGTATGGGACTCGTAGACGGAATGAAACTGTCTCAAATTATTATAAAACTTTGCTTCGTGTTGATTCTTCCGACTTCAAACGGTAAGTGTAACTTCTAATTCCCGGAATTTTTGGTAATTTTAAACTTTATTCTTCTAAGAATTAGCCGTCTAATACAGTTGTAACTTAGGGGAAGAGAAAAAAAAACTGAGGTTTCCTCGTGCGAAGTCAGCTTTTTGACTCGTTCACGTGACACAGGTGTGGCCTTTTTATCGAATCGAAATTACACCTTTGGGAGAAGAGTTAGGTTTAAAGGTCGTTAAATGTCTGTGGAGGATTTGGGTTATTAATAGAGATTTGTTACATAATAATTACGAATGAAATTTTTAAATGGTGTTGAATTTTCTTAGTTTTAAATCGATGGGGGTGAGTCGACATTTGTGTTTTGCTCCTTCACGTAAAACACTTATTAATTACATCATAAGTTATGAGCGAATATTTACAAACAATAGTTGACCCCATTTCTAAGTTATTTACGTGTGCTGCCATCTCCTGAAGGTGAACAGAATTCTTTAACAATTTATTATTATTATTTTTTAATAAATAATTGTAACAGTTTTTCAATGCTAAAATAAAAATTTTAGTTCAAAATTGACTTTTAACAGTTTTTTGGAACTTGTTCAAAACATTTTAGAATGACAATAGAATAGAAAAAGGGAATGTTGAAGTTCAACCTAAATATGTAAAAATGAAATGATTTTGAATTGAATGATCATAATAATTTAAATGATGATGAAAGTCATAGGTTGTGTGTCTAAAAGAAATTATTGTAGAACCTAAAATAAAACATTTGTATAATAAATTTCCTAAATATGTTTTATTTTAGATTCTACAATAATTTCTTTTAGACACACAACCTATGACTTTTATTCAAAATTAAAAGCAAATACTATATAAGAAATTATTCAAGAGAATTGAAAATAACATATATTAATATTGGAATTGTTAAATTAAATTGTTTACAAGATATACATACAGAAAAAGAATGCTTAAAGGTTGCCAAGTGTTAAAATAGTTTTACAACACTTCAGTTTAAAGACATCTTGAAAGAGAAGTTGATTAATTATTAAGGTTCTACAACTTTTAATGATGATCTAACAGTTTATAAAAATTTGTGTATTCAATAGTTACAATATGATCTTAAATAATTTTTAAGATGAAGTTTTTTAAAATTTATTCTCATATATTGCTTTATTTTTTAGTCCTCTAACATATTTTATATATAATTCTAAATCTTAATTTAAAATTTAAATATACAAAATATTAACAATTGTTTTCTTGATTTGTGAAATAAAATAATTTATTGTAATCTTTAACAGATCTTACATATAGAGAATCACTAATATACTTTCTTCAATAATTTTTTCAGCATGTCTAATGATATAATGATTGAAAGTTGCATTTTATATTGTAATAATATTTTGAAATTATCAGTAATACAACTTACTAGTTTACATCAGAGATGTAGATAAAAGATATTGGAAGTTTTTGTGTAGTGTATATGTGTATTTAATAAATTATGTGAAACAACAATTTACAATAATGAAGTTTAAGTAAGGAAGCCTGATCTACTTATGATCAACTTTAAGTTCCAAGAATATGATAAGAAAAGAAAAACAAAACTACAGCAAAATGTTTAAATTTATTTTGGCCCATATATACAAGATTGGGCAAAATGTAGAGCCAGATATAAATGAGGCAATAAAATGTAACCAGTGGAAAATAACATCAATACAAAGCCAAAGATATGCCATTTGCATACCATGAATTTTAAAAGTCATTTTTTGAATATTATGCCAGGTAGGTGGTCATCACCATGAGCAATGCAATTTTCCAAGTAACAGATGAAAGCTTGCATTACATGATCCAACATACTTGTGAGAATGTTCTGTATGGCGTCTCATATAGTGTTCTTCAGGTCCACCAGTGTTTGAGGGCACGTAGCAAGCATCTGAGGCCGATTTCACATTGACTGACTGGACTGACTCCGAGTCATATTGCCATGACAACAGCAGGCAGTTGGCTGACTAGAAGTACCAGTTGGACAGATTTAAAAAGTTAAATATCTGTAGTTGAGTTGGAACAGTCGGTAAGCTACAGCCAATGAGAGTTTTGAAACTATAACCAATCAGACTTCAGATATATGAAAACTATCAAATTATGTAAATATAATATAATATAATATAAAAATTATATA